>NC_056744.1:631348342-631610842 GCF_019279795.1 Protopterus annectens
TTTTGGCAACTGGGAAAACACACTACAGGATGCACATTCCCCTTTCTAAACACTGATGATGTCAGCACCATATAAGTACAGCAGGAGAAGGGGAACCTCCCAATAATGCGAATAACATGCTCCGCTAATGCGTCCATCTCAAGTGTCATAACATAGTTAGGTAGGGGTTTGAATCCTACAAATGCTCAGTGTGTGTGGAAGAGGGAAGTGTGTGTGCAAGTCTGTATGGAAGACATATCCCTTTTGGCAACTAGGAGAACACACTACAGGATGCACATTCCCCTTTCTAAACACTGATGATGTCAGCACCCTATAAGTACAGCAGGAGAAGAGAAACCTCTTAGTAATGTGAATAGCACGCTCTGCTAATGTGTCCATCTCAAGTGTCATAACATAGTTAGATAGGGGCTTGAATCCTGCAAATGCTCAGTGTGTGTGGAGGGGGTTAGTGTGTGTGTAAGTCTGTATGAAAGAAATATCCCTTTTGGCAACTAGGAGCACACACTACAGGATGCACATTCCCCTTTCTAAACACTGATGATGTCAGCACCCTATAAGTATAGCAGGAGAAGGGAAACCTCCCAGTAATGCGAATAGTGCACTCTGCTAATGCGTCTCTCTCAAGTGTCATAATATAGTTAGGTAGGGGTTTGAATCCTGCAAATGCTCAGTGTGTGTGTGGAGGGGGTTAGTGTGTGTGTGTAAGTCTGTATGAAAGAAATATCCCTTTTGGCAACTAGGAGAACACACTACAGGATGCATATTCCCTTTTCTAAACACTGATGATGTCAGCACCCTATAAGTACAGCAGGAGAAGGGAACCCTCCCAGTAATGCGAATAGCGAGCTCTGCTAATGCGTCCGTCTCGAGTGTCACAACATAGCTAGGTAGGGGTTTGAATCCTACAAATGCTCAGTGTGTGTGGAGGGGGTTAGTGTGTGTGCAAGCCTGTATGAAAGAAATATCCCTTTTGGCAACTAGGAGAACACACTACAGGATGCACATTCCCCTTTCTAAACACTGATGATGTCATCACCCTATAAGTACAGCAGGAGAAAGTAAACCTCTCAGGAATGCGAATAGCGCACTCTGCTAATGCATCCTTTTCGAGTGTCATAACATAGTTAGGTAGGGGTTTGAATCCTGCAAATGCTCAGTGTGTGTGCAAGTCTGTATGAAAGAAATATCCCTTTTGGCAACTAGGAGAACACACTACAGGATGCACATTACCCTTTCAAAACACTGATGATGTCAGCACCCTATGAGTACAGCCAGGGAAAAGGAACCATCTAGTAATCCAAATAGTGCGCTTCGCTAATGAGTCTCTCTCACATGTTGTGACTTAGTTAGGTAGGGGTATGAATCCTGCAAATGGTAAGTGTGTGTTTGTGTGTGTGGGGGTAGTAGGGTGTGTGTAAATGTAAGTGTGAGAGAACAGATCCTTTTGGCAAATACTACAATACACCAGATGCTGCATATTCCCCCAGTAAATACAGGGGATATCAGCACAGCCAAACAGGGCTAGTTGGCCAGTAATGCCAATAGTGCGCTCTGCTACTGGGTCTATTACCATTGTCAGAGTACAGATAGGTATGTTTTGGTAACCCACAACTGCCACGTGTGGTTGTGTCACACATTATGCCCTTGTGTGGGTCTTTGTGCATAACAATGCATGCCATTGCCTAAACCAGCAATGGCATTGCACACATGATGTATGTGTGTGACACATACACATAAATACCTGTGACCTGCAGTAGTAACCATGTCTGACACATGCCTCGAGTGGATAAATTGTATTTGCAATGCATAACAATATGACTGTGTCTTACTGTGCAGGGGCCGCACGCGGTATGTGTCTATACAGTGTGGGTGTATATGGTAAAATACCTACAGCAGGGGATACACATCTGGTCTGGACCATATAGTCTACATGTAATCGATGTACAGGTGCTGCATGTTCCCACCTGTTGTGGGAGTGGTAACATGTCATTCCACTGCAATTCAGTGACCACATGCTGGGAACCTTCAACTAGTGTGTTGTAGCTACAGTAATGCTCACGCACAATGTTTGGCTGGATGCAGTCCAGCCATATAAAGACATTTCTTGAGACTGTCATATTGCCAGTGTTGTTATGGAGGATAGGTGGTTTTCCTGAGTATGGGAGGGTTGTGTGTGACAGGCTATGAGCCAGACAGCAGTCCAACACACTGTTAGCTGCACATGAATAGGCCCTGATGCTTTGTGCTATGCCAACAACCTGGAGGTGTGTGTATCTGTGGTGCCTTGGGATACCACCCCCTGTCCATGTGTGTTACATGTGTAGGGGACGACAGGCATGGTATGAGGCATAACCTGGCAGTGATGGGTTGCACCTGTGAGCCATGCATCAGGACTCTGGTACTGCTCAGACATTGCAGTTCACCATGCTGAGGACAGTGTCCAGTGCATGCATCTTGCAGTGTACACTGCTGGTGTTGTGTAGCAGCACTGTTAGTGTCATAACCTATGTGATACCCACGGAGGTGGCTATGTAATCCATGTCCTGCAGCATAAGGCAGTATGTGTGTATCAAGGAGCTTCACCAATATACATTGGGCCATGGGTGTCACGTGCAAGCTGCCCCTTGCACATCATTGTGGCTTCCCTAGCATGTAAGCACACGTTGACAGCCAGCGGATACCCTATGAATGACAATGGAGACTGAGCAGAATGTAGACATACAACACCCTTCCTACATATAGTGGTAGCATACCTGGTGAGGGTATGTTGGCAACCAAGAACAGGCTCATACTGGCCCGTGCCACATGCTGAGAGATCCCTTCTATGTTCCCTATCATGTAGTCCAGGGAGGTATGTCTCAGGTCATCCATAGTGGCATGGTCAATGACTGAGTCATATGTGTCCATGCCTCTGACTGACCTGTATGCATGTGTTTTGTGGTGGACCATAGTGCCCTGAGGCATATCACTGTGACCTTCACCATATACAGCCTGTTGAGCGGGACCCCACTGCAGCGCCCAAGACAGGTACCTGACACATCTGTAGCAGGTGTGTTGTGTAGCCCTACAGGCTGTGAGTGTGTGGCACACGGGATGTGTGTGCCATGTGTGGCATGTGCTCTGTTCTGACGTAACATATGCCTGTGTGCCAGCTGCGGAGGTGTGTGATGCTCAGGCAGGATGCTATTCTGAGTCCCCACGTATGTCCCAGTGTGTTCAGCATGCTGTCAGTGTGTGTCTATGTCTGGCTTGTATTGTAGTCACTGTAGTATGACATGCCACCTGAGAGGGTATGGCATTACTGGGTTCAGGGAGCTCAGTCCCCAGATTGGCTATGTGGTGGCATCCCACACATGTGTTGTACGTTCCTAGCCAAGGGTGATGGTTGACTGCATACATGTGGCAGCTGTGACATTGCCACATGACTCACATAAACCACAACTGGACCATAGAGGTGATTCACAGGTTACCTTTGCACATGCTACCCTAGTAGTGTGATTGCCATGGTGAGTATCAACACATAGGGCCAGTGGGGAACAACATACTGAAGGTGTGTATGTGTGGGTGTACTGCTACTGTTTCATAGCACTGGCATATATGACTGTACACGTGGGTAAATGCCAGGTAAGACATGTGCAATGTGTCACAGGCAACGTACATGCGAACAGGACGGACAGTGACGTTCTGTCATGTGTAAACTTGACATACGTGTAAATGCGCTATGCAGATGTCACTAGGAGTCCACAGGAGCACTGTAACTCTGCATTGCAGGTGGAAGCAGTGTTCCAGGGAACCCCAAGCGAACATGCATGCAAACAAAGCTACAGTAAGCAAGGCTGGAAGTAGTTCATTGTACAACAAAGAAGGGGTAACACTAACAGTACGTAACAGTGCAAATATGTAGGCACTATCAACATGTACCCAGGAATGCACAGCGCAGAAGCCCATGGTAGAACTGATATTATGTCATAGTTAATTGTGATTTGGATTACATTGGTACTACACACATATCAACATGCGCAAACATCCACATTGCATAGTCATTGTGGGCAACTTGACACCATTACTGTACATGTCCATCATTGCATATCACTACTTGCATTAGCTTCCCCCCTGTGCTACCCATGTATGTGGCTATCTGTTGACATCCTTACCAAAGGCATGCAATAATGTGCAGCTGTTACACTTTGGTACGTACTATGGGTGCAGATAACAATTCAGGACAGTCATACGGTTACTGCATCAGGCATGCTGGGATATACACACAGTCATGTCAGCACACTGTACTGTTACCAACATGATACTACTAATACACTTCTATGTAGTCACCCTGTGCATCAGCAACGTGTTTATCTGTTCCCGCAATGATGTTGGAGATTGCAGGAGGTGGCACAGTGCCATCATATGCACAGGGTGTGAATTAGGTATGCCTGAGTCTGCCACTGATACCACCAATTGACACGTGTGTGTATGTGTGTTGGTGAGGGACCACAGTACAGGGTGGGGCACTGTTGGTGCAGTGTGTGCATGTATGTGGTAGCCCTAGGTGTTAACATTTCGCATGTGTGTATGCACGCACACAGTTCCACCTCATGGCTGCCATATACAGGGGTTTGTGGACAGCCACAGACTGCACCTGGCAGGTCATACAGATCAGTGTCTGTGGGCACGGATACGGTACCTGTGCCTGGCAGGGGTGCTACGGACCGTATCCAGTACTAAGCCAGACTGGGTACTGTCATCAGAAACGGGAGTGTGTTGACTGGACACAGGTCCCTGTTGGGACTGTCCAGAGCCACGTGCACGTGGTCTCCTGGGGCATTCTGATGACAACACAAACCCAGCATTGCTGGGGCTGCTGCTGGCACTATGGGGGCATGCGCGGGCCTGTTGTCATCCACGCCGACTGCCAGCTGCTGCTGTTGCTGGCATACGGCCACGTCAACGCCGCAACCGCCCACCATTGCCCTGGCTCATGGACATTTGGTTGTGAAACTGCTGTAATATGTCCTCTGGCGTCTGTCTATGACATCGGTGAAATTACGGATAGCATCCGCGATGTCACGCATACTGTCAGTCATGGCTGTGCGACATGCTCTCAGCTCCCTCAGACCCTGTCTGGTGTACCTTTCCATACGCGACTGTGCCTGCATGACAGCCCGAAACATAGCTGAGGTTGACAGACCTCTTTGGGCACATCTGCCAGAGGCAGTATGCCCACGGATGCTCCCACGAGAACCCATGGGCAACTGTCTGTGTGGTACCATCACAGGACCCTGCCCATGGCTGCTGTGTGAGGAAGCATGTGCCACAGATACCACATTACCCTGGTCAATACCCACTGTATCCTGTCCATCACCTAGGGACAATGGTGACAAAGGATGTACTGGCAGGATGATGTGCGCAATGATGGGGTTGACAGCTGTGTACTGTCAATTGGCTGACCAATGGCGGACCCTGACACACCTTCCAGTACCATTACACAGATATCATTATTACCAGTACCTGTGGCACCAGATTCAGGTTCCCTGCTGCAGGACACCAGAGCAGCACCAGAACCTGTGGGAGGAAGACAGGAAACACAGTTTACAGTGTCCACACAATGTTACCAGTGATGCACTTATGCACACGTGGTCACATATACACATGCACACATGCACACATGCACACATGGACACAGGCACACATGCACACATGAACACATGCACACATGCACACGTGGACACAGGCACACCTGCACACATGCACACATGCACACATGGACACAGGCACACCTGCACACATCCACACATGCATACCCCGCAGTATACACACAGAGCACTACTGAGTTACACTAGTGTTACTAGCACTATCAGGACTATTATAGGTATTGTTAAACACATTCACCAGCATGGATGGCCTGCCTTGCTGTAACCCCAGAGGGACCTGCAGAAATGATGAGATCAATGTCAGTGGGCACAACTGTGCCATTGATACTGCATATGATACAGTGCAGTAGTACACCAGTTGCCTTTCACACGTCAGCTGCTGATATTGCCAATATCACACATGCACAATTACATACTATGTTGACAGCTACATACCATGGACACACCTTACACATGCATAAACTAACAGTGTACAGAACAGTCAAGTGTACATATGGCATATTACCTGCACGCTCCATGTTGTGCTGCTGTGTGGATCCAGCCTCCATCATGATGCAGGTGTATTGCTGTTGCTGTTCCAGGGCTGGAGCCACAACACTTAGGAGTAGCCCTTCCAGTCTGGTGAGGGGGGGATGTGTGGCCACCCCACCTCCTGTGGCAACCTGTTGCCTGTGGATATCCGACGCACGCTGATGGACATTTCTGATTAAATCACTGCAGTGATGTCGTACCTGCTTATATGTCCTATTATGCGTGCCAATGTCATTTACCATACGGACAAGGTCTTGCCACAGTGCAGCCCTCTCCTGCTGATTCTGGCTGGTGCGGGAAAACAGTATGTCATACTCCCGCACCAGGCTCTGGTGTATCTCCTCATCTTCCGCTGCAGAGTAGGCGGGATTATGCTGACGCGCCATCTCCCTGGAAGAGAACACAAACAGGATATCAGCAGACTATGTCAGCAATATATGGCACACATACTATACATGATACTCATGTGTAGTGATATACTACTACTCCCATATGTTGCATGTGTGTGTCTCGTGGTGGATACACAAGTACATGGCCAGATATCAGTGCTCAGCCAACACCTGTGCAACAATACCTGCCACATTCCATACAACATAGTAGCATGCTCCATCGGTCAGCACACTGCGACAGGTCCAATGCACAACCTCACTCTGGGGGTTCATACCAAGGTACTGTATGTGGAATGCCATCCACTAGTGTGATGTGGACACAAGTTACTCGGCCTGGATATACATATCCCACCACCACCACCAGCACAGTAGACTACTTTGATAAGTATGTTTTTAGACAGTTATTCACTTGTTAGGACTGAGATGGTATCCATGCAGCCCACTGGGCCAGTGGAAGCCACAACCCACACTGCTGACCCCTTTGCGAATGCTTACCACGGACATCCCACAGATTGCATGGAACTTGCACACACATTTCTAACCCAGACCCTATGCACAAAGGTTAGGCATCCTGTCCGGTGGACCCCAGACAGAGGCAGATTGTATAACAATAGCAGGAGGCTACTGCAGGACAGAGCAGATTCACATTAAGGGAAGGCATCTGTGGTCAGCACTGGTAATATGCTATGGTCTCTCATAACAATGGCCACAGCCTACTCTGGGAGGGAAATGGCCACAAACACTATAGATAACCACAAGGCCTTCTTCAGTTATGTTACACATATGGACCAAATGCCTCAGATATGCTCTGAGTTAATACACACCTATTTAACATTCACCGAACACACAGATATTGGCAACATTCTTGCAGACAGGTTCGGTGCACGTATCCCCCTTCCTTCTCCCCCACAAGTTGAAATACTTATCACAGCTGTATGTAACCTCCCTATCTTCTCACATGTCCAGGTGAGGGCCGCCCTCAGCAAAGCAGAACACACAGCATCACTGTGACCTGATGGTATCCCTGGATGTGTGCTACATGCACTCCAAGAGGACATACAACCGCATATAAGACTGATATTTAACCTTGGCCATACTACAGGATATGTACCTGGACACTGGCATACAGCAACAGTGGTCCCACACCACTAAGGAGGCACCTCTACTGACCCTGGGAACTACCACATCATAAGCATAACCGGCCTGGTCTGCTAAGCTATGGAATTATTCAGTATGGGACGCATATACAGCGATATTGGGTACCTGCAGACACTTGTTCCCAGCCAGTTTGCCTTTGTGATGGGCTGATCCTGCCTTTTGAACCTGGCTGACCTTTCAAAACAGTCACTACAGCCATTGCTGAGGGCAACGCACAGACAACTGCTGCCAGGATCATGGCCTAACACTGACTGGCATGTAATGTATAGTCATCCCCTTTTGGTGGAACTATGTACACACAACATATCACATGGACATACCTATAGATACAGACCTACGACACATTTGGAGGGTTCACAGTATGCAGACTATTAACCTGCTACTTTACATTACCTGTGTTTGTCACAGCTGGTTGCGTTACCACTACTTCTGCTTCCTGCTGCTGCTGGCACGGCTTGCTACTGTCACTGTTGACAGCTTTGACTCACAGTGTGTAGCGTGTGTATTTTTTTTTTCTCTCTGTCTCTGTCTCTGTCTGTCTCTCTCCCTCTGTCTGCTTCCAGACAGTGCAATGAACGTATTGCATGTGTGGAGTGTTAGTACAGGATGCTTTTGTAGGTATCTGCATAGGTCCATGTGATGGCCTCTGCACCAATTGTAAGCCAGCATTTGCTAATTGCATGCAGCCAGTTGTGTACTGATTGCAGTTCTCACTGTGATTTCAGGACAGTGCTATAAAAGGGTATGTGAGATAGGCGTTGCCCTTTCAGATTGTAAGGGCGGGGACCATGCTGGTATGCTGTGGACACTGTTCTGTGAGTGTAAAGGTTAGTATCTCTCTCATTATTCAGGCTGTGTTGTAGATTCACATTTCTCCATTCCTCTCTCCTGTACCCTGTAGTAAGTGTGTATGCACAATGACATCTACAACTATATCTATATATATATATATATATATATATATATATATATATATATATGTGTGTGTAAATATACATACATTTATATATGTACATTAACTGACATTATTACCTACTAGCTACCAACTAGCATGGCTGTTTCTGTTAACACACTACTATTATGGGAATCCACTAGTTTTGACAGTAATTCTAAATGACATGCTTTGTGTACTACACATCCTATATTCCCTTTACATTCATTCCTACTATTACATGATATATTTATTTTAGCAAAATGCTCTTGTATAAGAGTCATGGCGTAGTGGTAGGTTATGCAAACTACTGTTTTCAAGGTCCTGGGTTCAGGACTGCCAGTGGGATTTTATTTTGCTTTTGAACTGACTACAGGACCTGTCAATCAGAGTGACTAAGGCACTTTTAAGCAGTTGTAACCGGGTTAGCGCTGATTTGCGCCGTGCTCACGCATGTGCACTGGCGTTTAGCTCTGCGCACACACACCCGCTTACAACCGCTTAACAGTGCTTACTCTGGCGCACACCCGTGCTATTTTCTTTGAAAGAAATGAAAATGAGAAGACAGGAAAGTGGTGAAAAAGGGGTCACAAAGAGGGTAAGACAGTAGGGAAACAAGCTTGGGATTTGCAGGAGGGATGTAGGTAAGGCCCATAGCTGCCCGTTTCTTCATCAGCAACAGCTGTGCATATGTATATAATTTGGTGTGACATTTGAAACCTTCCACCCCTGAGAGAGGTGTCAGGACAACAATAATACTTGCTGTACAGCCAATTGTAATTGATAGTTTCCATGTCCAGCAGACATGTGTGCGGAATGGGCAGCTATGTATGGGGCGTAATTTTTTTGTGGGTACAGAGTGCCCTTTTTTTTTTTTTTTCAGGTGAGAGTGGTATGTCAGGTGAAGGAAGTCGGTATAGCTGGGGAGGTAGGTTGGGTAGGTCAACAGACAAGACAAACAAGACGCATACAGGGGCGGTGTATGACATGTGTGGGGGGGGTTACACAATTGAATGGGACGGAGGTTTGGATATCCAGAGCCCATGAGCCCACAGATGGCAACAGTGGAACTGATATCCCCACCCATAGGCAGTTGCCACTGTTCCTTCACTGCCCAGGACGGGGCTGTGCTGGGGGCTGTGTAGGCCAGGCAGCAGGCATGCCCTTAAGTTGTGTCACCTGTGCCTCAAGTTGGCATAGGGACCCAAGAACAGAGTCCTAGATCTCCCTACGCACCACGGTCCGGACGCTATGGAGGGTGAGTGGTGGTTCTCCTCCGGCCACACTTGCAGAGAGGGGATGAGCCCCATCCCCTGCAGCGCTTCCACCCGCAGGTGGCACAGGGCCACCGGAGGAGGGTCCAGACTGGGCACTAGTGCCAGGTGCACTAGCCAGCTGAGGTGGGAGAGGTGGGTCCGCTGGAACCCGCCTTCCCTGTCGTCCTATGTTTTGCATTATGTCATGACAGTTTGGGCTAGTGACATATAATACCATTCACAATTAGTTGTAACAGCATGCATTAGTATTCCCATTAACCAAACACCCAGATATTCACACCATTGAACAGCGAGCATAACACATGCATAATTTGAACAGCAATACACAGTCCAACAACATGCAGGGTTGATTGATGGCAACAGGCCATCAGGTTTGGATGTATGAACAGGGCAGATGCATCAACGGACATGCAAATATTTATGACCCAACAGGACAAATGTCCAGGGGTGTTAATTGTGATTGCACATACCATTTTCACGTGGAATGGGTTATATGTGGTTATAGGGTGGGGTGAAGAAAATAATATTAACACCTTTGAATACCAATACATATGCTGTACATTTCTAATAGCTGCACATATATGCACACTACTGTTCTAACTACAGTTTCCTATATGATAACTACTTCAACTTGGTGATAGGACTGTTACTGCTACATCAATATACATTTTATTGTTCTTCATACACATTCATATCTAGCTTTGTTCAGCTACATCATCCTGCTACATTTGCTTTATATAGCTATAGACAACTGTGGATGTTTGGTATATCAGACAATCATACTATCTGCATATTGTAGACTGAGAGCAACATATCCAGATTTTGGGATACACATTCCAGCTGCAGCAACACTTTGAACAGATTTCGCTCTTTGGTTTTGCTTCTCACATGCATTTCATTCTTTACTGACTGCAGTATACTTTATTCAGGGGTTATTACTACTGTATTGCTGGATTCATGATACTTTCTCACACTCTCTCACTTGTTTTCATTTTACTATTCAGGATGGTACTTACTTCTAGGCTTTATTGACATGTTTTACCTGTAGTTATTACAATCCTTTCCAGCAGTCTCACTTCTGTCATGTTTCAGTATTTCAACAGGGGTATATTTCACACATGTGATTTGCTCATCTTCTGCAGCTGTACTTTTCAGCCTGCTGCAGGTTGTGTACTATTATATTACAGGTGGGGCATCTTTATTTCAGACTTTATTTCAGACATTTTCATTTTTCTATTTGGATTACAGACTGCAACACACTTTTGTAATCAAGCAATACTTGCAAACACTCTTACACTTGTTACTTGCACATTCTATTACTTAGTGACTACACTGCACTCTTTTGCTAACTGTCATACTTTTATATTTCTTTACAATTACTGGGAGAGGATTACTGACCTGCCTGGTGGCGCAACCGCACCAGCCTATCGCCATAGGCTCTGCGGTTCGCAGAACGGACACCTGCAGCTGTAATATAAATGAAGTAATATTGGAATACACATCTCCATAATATCAGCTAGTTTAAATTCTTACATACATAATTACATGTAACTTAGTAGTGGGGCGTTGGGCATTTGCCGGGCCTCCTGGATCCAAAGGTTCAATTGGTCCTGCTTGCGTCTCTTCAGGTCCGCATGGTGGTGACGAACCTGCTCACCAGTCCTTGGAATCCCTGTGGCACTGGTGAGATCATGAGCCAACCAGTCCCATGCCTCAGCCCTATATGCTCCCCACAGGACCTGGCCCTGCATGAGTTGGGCCTCATGATTGTGAACTAGGAGCCAGACCATGTATCTGGACTCCTCAATGCCCCACCTCTGTGCTTGAAAGCAACTACCCTCACCTACTCCTGTCATTCTGGCTGCAAGTCAGTTCTACAATTGTTTATGCTGTGTATTCCCGCCTATGGGGCTTATATAGGCCGTTTTTCCCGCACATATCTGTGATTTGCCATTTTGGAATTGTATCAACTTCACTAAACTTGCTTTGTCATGCTCCACTTTGTATTCATTCCTATATATTTGCTATTACTGCATTTATAGGTACTGCTGTCATGGCTTAGTGGTTCAGTACCTTGACTATGGTGTATAGTATCCTGGGTTCGAACCTGGCCACTGCTTTTTATTTTTTATGACTGTCTAGACAAGCTGAGGGGTGTGTCTGTGTAAAGGCAGTTTTGATACGGCTTGCTCAACGTTGCCCGTCGGTTAGCTTGTTGGCACGGTGCGCAGCTCCGCGCAAACGGGCTACACTGGTTTAAGCCTCATTTGGCTATCAGCACGCATATTACGCTCAGCTCAGCTAGGGGCACATAGTTTCAGCGTGTTAAACCACTGCTCACCTACGGGCACTCATTTTGCACCTGTTAAACCACTGCTCAGCTATGGGCACTCATTTTGCACCAGTTAAACCACTGCTCACCTACGGGCAGATGCACTCACCCTGTTAAACTGTAGCTCAGCTATAGGCACATCTGGCATTTTTTATTGTTTTGTTACCTCACATTTCTTCAATATAAATGGGCTATTTCATTACATTTTACATAAAATGTGATTTTATATGTGTACATGTTTATCAGGGACTTGTTTCGTGCTTATTTTGCTAAAAATAAAAATTGGTGTTGTGGGGGCTTGAACCATGAATGCCTGCTCTTCAGCCAACATCTCTACCGCTACGCTATTGCTTCTTGGCTTACTTTGCATATTTAGTTCTTATATGCTTTCCCACTGACTGCTAACTGTAGCTGCGCTACAGGCACGCCCGCACAAACGAGCGCACTCACCGGCAAACATCTTTACGATTTAAAAAAAATTTATAACATGTTCATTTATATATTTTCTGTTCATAGTCTGTGGGGGCATGTGTTGTGTTGTATTTATTCACATTTCCATGGACTCTGTCGTGGGTGTTTACTTTGGGCACTTTTACTCTTCTGGAGGCGTGTCCACTTACAGGGCTCGGCCTACGGACATGCCCCCTACTGTCTTACACGGACCGTGTTAGCCTTAGGTGTGATTCAGCATGCTCTCATGAATATGCAGAGCATGCTGACATCACTCCGTTTAACTGCAGCCTCCGTGTAAGAGTTATAACTCTTACACGGAGGCTTTGTGAATCCTGCCCCTAGTCTTTCAGATATGCAAGAGATTTCTTAACCTTGTTGGCACATCTAAATAACTGAATGTCTCTTGTCTGTACTTCCAAACTAGATGATTCTCAAAACTGTTCTTTAATCAGAAACTGGCATTTTGCTGCAAAATGAAACAGTGTCTAATCAACTGGTGTCAGTTCCTGTCTACATTAAACACTGACAATTTATTCTTATCAATGTATCTGGATCTTTTAAACTGTAGGCTGCCTTTTAAGTGAGCTCCAGTTGTTTAAGTAACACTCTCTCACCTTTCTACAAATTACATTAATCAGAGTGCAATTTAATCTGCACAGTCTTTCATACTGGCTTTCAGTTGTGTCATGCTTCACTAACACGTCATCATTGATGGTCTGTCCAAATTAAGGTAATTTAGTTTCAAATACTGACTTTAAGAAAAGTTGTGCCTGATGGCTGCCCAGAGATGGCATGAGGTATTTCCCTGTATTCCATCAAAAACCCATACTGCTTTCATCAAATACGATACATATGTATGTCATGTATTGTTTTGAAGCAGCTCTTTGACATTTTTAGACCTCGGTATTTAGTTATTTCTAAACAGATTGCTGCTAGTGCTAAAGGTTTAGATATAAAGCTACTAGGTTTTTCATTTCATTTTTTATATTATTTTGAACCAATGATGCTATATTCTGAAAAAGCATAGCACTTTGTTTTGTAATCAGGTGATATACCCTGGCTGGAAAATGCTAAACTACAAGGCTACAGCTTGCTTTTGTTGAAATCACAGTCTGTTTAAAGTTAACCCATTGTTTTGCCTCTTGACTATTGTTTTACACAATCTTCATAATCAAGTTGTGTTTTGTCAAACAGCATGATAAAATTACCAAAGTCTCTCACTCTAGGTATGCTCTGTAAAACCTGATAAATTGTGATTTGAAACTATTCTCAGGGACTTTTACTCCTAATATGTGTCTTGCATCTTCTAAGGCCTAGTTGAGTTATAAAAGGTTGCATCTTCTCAGACCTATACGAGTTGTAAAAGTAGCTGTTTCCTGTCTATGTCTGGAGTTTCATTGATGGTAGCCAACTTTGAACTCTCTATTGCTAACTACTCCTGCATTAGTCTCTGAAACAAATTCATCACCTGTTTGGGTGATGTGACGCTTTGTGGCAATTGTTGTATTTGTCTGTCATATTCACGAAAATTCTCACTTATTTGGATTTTTTAGGATTTGAAAGTATTACTATAGAAAGTACAGTTGTGTAAAATGAACTTACCATAACAGAAGATGTTTTAATGATCACTGTTGCAGTAGCATTAGTTATATGGGTTATATCCTGCCAAGGATATAACAGCCGGACAGCTTCCAAAACTTCAGGGCACCTTCCACACACCCAAAATGTCAAGCAGCTCGAGCTGAGCTGACCAAAAGACAGGTTTGAGCACATAGCCCTTCACAGCATTCTTCCTAGCAGAGGGAGAGAGAGTGGCTGAGCCCTGTAAGGACAATGCTAGGAACTACAAAAATAAACATCCACACCCTGTCATAAAAAACATACCAAAAAACAAGGGGGGTATTGGGAGCGACTACTGCAGCAGTGATCATTTGAATATCTACTGCTATAGTAAGTTCAACTCATACAACTGTACTATGTTCTTCATATTGATCATTGCTGCAGTAGTCTTAGCTATATAGATTACATAGCTAAGTATATTTGGGAAGACGAAGGAGACGGGTCCAGGAGCCCCTGGAGAATGGTTCTAAAAAAAACTAGAACAAGACCTAGAGAAGAAATCAAGCCCATAATGCTTTGTAAAAGTAGGTACAGAGGATCAAGTAGCAGCTTGTAAAATACTTCTAGAATCCAGTGCTTTCCAAAAAGCTATAGATGAAGCCAAGTCCCTGGTAGAGTGGGCCTTGACCCTGCCTGGAATAGATTTGTCATGGTGAGTGTAACAAAAGGTAATAATCTTAGGCAATCATTTGGAAATATTTTGATGATGGTTGTCCTTCTACTAACCTTCACAATATATGAACAATTAATCCAAAGATCTAAAATATTTAGTTCTATCAAGACAGTATCTGAGTTATCTGTGGACATCCAAGTTATGCTGTATCCTTCCACTCTTATTTAAGGTACATGAAATTAAATTAGGAGATGGATAGTTTGGTTTAAGGTAAACTTGTATACCACTTTAGGCATTAAAGAAGGATCACTTTTCAAAGAAACCCCATCCCTATGGAAAATGAGGTAGGGGTCACTCATCATAACAGCTTGCAACTCAGATACCCTTCTTGTAGAGGTCACAGCAATCAGAAAAACTGTTTTCCATGTTCTTCTTCTTTCGGCTTTGCCCGATTAGGGGTTGCCACAGCAGATCACCTGTCCGCTTATGATTGGCAGTGGAGTTTTACAGTGTCGGGTTGCCAGCTCAGTGCCCAACCTTCCACAGAAGTCACACACATGCACACACTCACACCTAGGGCCAATTTAGAGTGTCCAATCCACCTAACAACCTCAAATCAGTCAGATTACCAGGTTCATATGGCGCAAGTTTTAGCTTTTCTAAGACAAAATTAAAATCCCAAGGAGGGATCACAGCTGGTAATGTTGTTGGCACCAACTAGAAAATCTTTTGCAGTTGCTAATATATGATTTTCTAGTAGCAAGCTTTCTTACCTGCTGCATGTACTCAGACAAAAGGTGCCTAAAAGTAATTAAGATCCTGTCTGCCAGGCAGTCTGTTAAAGATGATTGTTATTTGGGTATATCAAACACTCCTGTTCTTGTGTGAGTAGATCCATTCTGTGAGGAATCTTGTGGTAATTGCCACTGATCATTTCCAAAAGATGGGAGAGCCACAGTTGCCTGGGACAGAAGGGAGTCAGTACAATGATCTTGGGAGATTCCTTCTGACTCTTCAGAAGTACCCTGGATATTCATAGAAAAGGTGGAAAGGCATACAAGGGCATTCATGTCCAAAGAAAATAAAATAAAAAGTATCTGTTTTCCGGGCCTTCTTACATGGAGCCCTGGAACAGAATTTTACCAGTTGATTGTTCAGAGAGGGGACAACTAGGTCTTCTTCAGGAACTCCCCACAGATGGATGAAATCTTGGCATACCCCCTGATCTAGTTTCCATTCATGAGGGTCTGCCCTGGTCCTGATCAGCTTGTCTGCCACACCATTTTCCTCTGACAGAATATAGGATGACTGTAGACTGATACTGTGCTGTGAAGCTATATCCCAAGCTAGCATGACTAGTACCACATGACTGTGGTATTGTCTGTAACCAATTGGAAAGTTCCAGGGTACCAAAGCTGGTTCAGAGAGTTGAGGGCCTTGATCAGGGCAGGCACCTCCTTGATATTTATGTGCTTGCATCTGTCTTTGGTGTCCCACACCCCCTACACTTTTATCCATCCTGAAACTGCACCCCAAGCAAAGTCCAAAGTGTCTGTGGTGGCTGACTGCTTTGGAACAGGGAGGGAGAAGGGGATATCTGGATTTAAGGATACCTGTTGTCTCTCGAAAGATTTCTCTTGTTGATGCTAGGACCAAAGAGATTTCAGATGCCACTGTATCTTTCTCATGTGGAGTCTTGGTATCATGAGAATTATAGATGCCATGGGACCCAAAATCCTGAAATATTTCCTCACAGTGACCTTGATTGGAAAACCTTAGAAACAGATCTAAATAAAGATATTTTTCCATGAAAGAAAAGCTCTTTGAATTGAAGTGTCTAGCACACACCTCAGGAACATGATCTTGAGTGATGGAGTCAAAACGACTTTTGAATGTTCTCTTGGAATCCCAGCTTCTGCAAGATATCTCTTCCCCCAAGCAAGAGATTCATGAAAGTTTGAAAAAGACTCTGTAAAAATAAGCCAATCATCTAAATGTGGAAAAATGTGGATAGCCTCTAGCTTGCAATGATGTATAACTGGAGCTAGACACTTTGTGAACACTCTTGGTACAATGGAGAGTCCAAGGGGTAAGGGAGAAAACTAATAATGTGATCCAGATACATAAAACCTTAAGAAATGTCTGACGTCTGGATGAATAGGGATGTGATGGCCAGCAATTTTAAGTCTATTGTTATCAGAAAACTTGGAAGAGGAAGAAGAGGTAACAGGTTGTGAAGAGACATCATTTTGATTCTGGGCACTATTAGAAACAGACTTAAGAAAGAACACTCCAGAACTGGTCTCTAAGCATTTTCTTTCTTCTGCACTAGGAACACCCTTGAATAAAACCCCTTCTTCACCTGGGAAAGAGGAACTACTTCTACCACTGCTTGGGACAACATGTGATGAAGAAAAGGTGGAAACAAGAGGTGTTTCTTCCATCCTGATGAATGATTTTCAGAATCCATTTGTCTGAAACAATCTGTTGCCAGAGAGAACAAATGGAGTTTCAGAATTTCTGGAAGAAAAACAGGGGCAGTGTGGAATGGGGTCACAATGTTTCTTGAATAGACATTCAGACTTGTTGGACTATCCTTGGTTTTGGGTGTTTTTGAGATTTCTTTTTGAAAACCCTATTGCCAATTCTTCTTAAATAATTTGTTTACCTAAATTCTGTTGAGACTGTTTAGAGCTGAAAAACCTTAAAGATTCCCTGAATCAGCTTGCCCCTTTCATCACACTTTTTGATCACCTCTGAAGCAGAGGGCCAAACATTAGATGTCTATCCAAGGCAGAATTTAAAATCTCATTTTTTACACCATCTGGGAGGTTCTGACAATGCAGCTAAGCAATCCTCCTTAAAACAGTACCAGTGGCCATATCCCTGGAAGAAGTATCAACAGAGTCATACACACACATTGCAAACAATAAGTAATGAATGGCCTGTGCAACAGAAGAAACCAAATTATTTAAAGCTGATTTTTCTTTACAAAAAGAGATATAGATAAAACATTCCTCATATTTTCACAATGTCATAACAAACTTTAACTTATGAGCCCGACTGACCAAAATCAAAGTTGCCAACGTATACATTTTTCCCATACCTATAAATAATTTTCCTATCATTATTAGAAAAAGTAGGATTGGAATTAACTAACTGCTTAGCAGCAGTGCAGTCAACTAAGGTTATACTTGCTGGGTCATGTTTGGGAATAGTGTATAAAAATGTAAAAGACCGAGGAACTTTATACCTGCTATCTGCCTTTTTAGGTACAGATGGCTGACTATCAGAAAAATTGCAGGCAGTAAGACACACATTCTCTAAAGCAGACAAGACACTATTAATGGGTGTAGGTTCTAGAAAATCCTTGAACAACTCACAGTATTTTCTGAGCTACTGAGAAACCTCAGTGTTCTCCCACTGAAAACACTGGGACATTCTATATAGTCTCAGAGAAAAAGAAACTTCCACAGGGAGAATCATAAACTGAGCTCATCTTTGAGTTTGAATCATAAATCTGAGGACAAAACCCTGAATCCATCCCTGCATCTTCCTGTGCAGATTCAGAATCGTGAATATCTTCTGGAAAAGAGGCATCCCTCTTTTTTTTACCAGAAATGACTTTACAAGAATAATAGCCTGAATTAAACCCTGAGCATGTCCCGTTAAACTACTCCTATCCAAAGAAATTTGAGGAGGTGTAGATACTTGCTTGGTATTCTTTTGCTAGTCGAGCCTGTGTGCACATCCACCAGATACTGTCTGCTGTTTCATAATTGTTTGATCAAATCCTAGGTCTGGTGATGTACATATCAGCAAATTGTAGGTTTTCTTGAATACGTTTTTGAAATGTTTTCCTTTGGTGGAAAGCAATTATTTACTTTTGTCTTTACACCTTTGTATTTGTCTCTTTAGCAGGCAATTGTATTGTTCACATTCTCTAGCCTTTCACTACTTGGTAGAACATTCTGACTTAATTTGGCATGTACTGTAGTATTTCGGGTAGTGATGTGATTTTCACACTTTTAGACCCACAATTTCTACTTTGTTCTTAATGAACTTTGATCTAGCAGTACCAAAGCAAGACAGTGTTGGCTGCTGCTGTGTCTTTGTATATTTCAAGTGTATAACATTCATAATTTGCATGAAAAAGATTTTCCTATGTATTATAAAGGTATTTGAGACTAAAGCTATACAGGATATCTGCAGTGACTCTATTGGAAATGCTACATGGCTGTTAATTTTAACAAAACAATTTATGACTGATATTAAGATCTGTGAACAGTTTATAATTGATATAACGAATTTTGCATTTATTAGTTATTCATACTTCTGGTCAGACTCTGAGTGAGACTGATAGGCAACCTGTTCTAATTAATATAAAATAAAAGTAAAACAGTAGCCTCATTCCCACATGATTTTGTGATTTATCTGTTTCAAGAACTGGTTAGTCAGATACTTGGTGATGATTACTGTGGTATCCATACCTGTGCTCCTTTAATATTGTACTGTACTTTTTATAGTAAGTCAAAATCATGGGAAAGTGATTTGGAAGTAGCTATTAGTAATACATATGTTATGACACAGGAAGTAAATGAGTACCGAATATGAACATAAGTCAGTTTTGCTGCAGACTGCTTTTGTAAGTTCACCACAGACTAAGTTATGTCATTGATTACCTAACTGGGGCAAGTCTTTCGTTGTTATGCCAACCAGAATATGGTGCTGCATAATAAATGGGCATATGAATGCTAACAATCATTATCTGAAATATGTGATGCTATCGGACTACTACAAGTCCTCCCATGATGGTTGCTCATGACATACTTGCTGACTGCCACTTTCTCAAAAAAACAAGTGCGTGAATTCCCACTAGCCCAATATCTGTCTCTACATAGCCCTCCCAACACAGACCCTATAAAACTATATAGTTCTGCCACAGCCCTAACCATAAAACTCCCACCCTCATAACTTAAAGCTCTATTTTCCCTCTCTAACCCTAAAATCCTGATCACTCCCCATACCTAAAACTCAAACTTCCCCTTCCTAAACTTAAATTCCATAGTTGCTCCATAACCCTAAAACTCTCCTCTTGCTCCGTAACCCTCAGACTCCCTTCCTACTCCTCAACTTAAAATCCTTCTCCCACTTCATAACCCTAAAATCCCCCTCTAACTTCATTTATTTATTTATTTACATTTGTTGACCAGGAGTGTCCGACTGGACATAGGTCCATTTTCAGCAGAGGCCCGGGGAGAAAAGCTTCACAGTTAAAATATACAGGCAGTAGTTACATTGGATTTACATAGCGATTAACAATTTGATTAACATAGCAATTAATTACAAACATAGTTACAGATGAAGAACATAGTACATCAGTAGACAACTAGAATCTTTATCTGTGAAGTACATAACAGACATTAACAATTGTTACAATAAGAAGTTCCTGCTGTATAATAAGTAGTAGGCTTATGAGCATCCAAGCTTGCTGTAATCAAGGTCGTTAGTGGGGTGGAAAGAAAGGTAGTGGTTGGATGGGGTGGGTGATATTAGAGTGGGAGTTGCAAGGGCATAGCCAGCATGTTTTTAGGAGCACTTTTAGTAAAGTCTTGAAGTGGGGACATGATGGTACAGAGGTAATTGTGGGTGGGAGGGAGTTCCATGATTTGGCTATGGTGCAAGAGAATAGTACTTCACCAGCAGAGTTATTGGCTTTAATGATCTGCAAGTGATTTTTGTTGCTGGATTTTAGTGGTTTGGTGGTGTGATAGGGCTGGAGTGGATTCTAGAGGGATGGGACATTTAGTGGATGGTTTACTAGTTTGTGGGCGAGTGAGAGTTGATACCATTGAAGGAGGTGAGGGAGTTCAAGCCAGCCCAGTTCAGCAAGTGAGAGACAGTGGTAACTACGGTAGGATGCCCCTGTGGCAAATTTGGCAATTTTGTTGTAGCAGGTCTCTAGCTTGTTTAGATCAAATTGCCTTAGATTGGTATATATTGGAGAGGCATAAAGTATGGTGGAGATAAGGTGGGAATTTGCTACTGAAATCTTTGCTGCTTTGGTGAGAAGTTGCTTATTTCTGTATAACGCTCCTAGTTTTTTGTCGACTTTTTTATGGTCATGGATATGTGAATGTCAAATTTTAGTTTATTGTCTATTTCCACTCCTAGCAATTTGGTGTGTTTTGTTGTGTGTATAGTGGTGTTGTCTTTTGCTGTGATGTTAAAGTGAGAGTTGTTTTGAGTATGTTTGGTGGGTTGGAAGATGAGTAGTTTAATTTTGTTTGGGTTGAGTATTAATTGGTCATTGGATAACCAAGTTTCAACAGAGGAAAAGGCTTCATGTGTGACTTTTTGCAGTTTGGGTAGGGACTGGGCTGAGCAGATGATGGTTGAGTCATCTGTGTATTGTATGAGTGTGCCATGTTTGGTGGCAGAGGCTAGATTATTGGTGAAAACAGAGAAGAGTACGGGTCCAAGGATGGATCCTTGGGGAACCCCTATAGAGACAGGTAGTTGGGAGATATGTCATTCTGCCATACAACGGATTTTTGGCGGTCAGACAGGTAACTCTGAAACCAGTTGGTGACTGATTGAGAGAAGGATAGGTTTTTAAGGACAGAGATGAGTTGTTTGTGTGCGACCATGTCAAATGCTTTAGATAGGTCTAGGAAAGTAGCAGAGGAGAGATAGCCATTGTTTTTATGCTGAAGGATAACCTTAAAATCCCCCTCCCACTCCTTCCCCTTTGTCCAAACTCATATTTGAGTTTGAATGTGAGCAACAGTCTACCATGACCTGTAAGACACTTGAGTCTTTGTCTTCTAGACAGTGACTTTCCAGCACTTGTAGGAGAACCAGTACTACTGTTTGTTACTGTTTGATTACCAAGAATGTCAGAATATGCAATGAGATTAAGCAGCTGTATAAACTGGATCATCATTCTTTAAAGGTTTAATTACATATTTTGAGTAGTGGTAAAACAAACCTGTGCTCTGAATATTTTATATGCTTTCCATTTGCTTTTTCTTTCTGAAAGAAATGACCTACATGTAAGGTTTATTGAAACCAATTTAGCAACGTTATTCTTATTTCTCTGTTATGTCTGGTTTGTAAACACATTGAAAAACATGTTTTCCACCAAAGTCAGTTTAACATACAGGACATAAAATGACTGGAAATTAGTGACTGACAGGCCAAAAGAAAGTTTAAAATCCAAAGGTGACAGATTGCTTGCTTGATAAAGCCTTTCAATTTAAACATATGATCTTAATTGAAGACTCTACTGATCACAAAAAATATCTCATCAACAATATTCTTATTATATCCTGCCGTTTTTAATGTTAGGAACATATTATAGTTACCTGAAGACTGAAGATTCAAAGTCACAGGAAAAAAAGAAGAATTACTGAACTATGCTTATGATCTAAGCTAACTGTTAATATATCAAGAGTGGCAGACTTCATGGTGTATTATATGGGTCTATGTCAACAAATGAAAAGCAAAGTACTCAAAATGACAGTACTGAATGTACAATGTTGAAATGTCAAAATGCTGAAATGTTAAAGTGTTGAAATCAAAATACATACTCCTCTCACATGTAGAAAACTGGACTTACCCCCACAGAACCCATGGTACTGCTCATTTCCAAGGTTCATTAATAGCAGAGTAATATTGTTTGTTCACTTGCTGTGTACTGGCACAGTGTATATATGTGGTACTTGAATGCCATTAGCAGGTATTTTGAGTTCAACTCTTTAAAGTTTCAACGCTTTGACATTTCAGAATTTTGCGTTCAGTAGTATGACATTTAGTATAGTACACCACTATTTGATAAGTTGTCATACACCATTATTGCATACTTATGCAGTAATTCAAAATTGCCACTTTTTCTTTCTTTCTGGTTTTATATTTTTCCATATTTTGGGAGAAATCTCTCCACTGTAGCTCATGAGAGAAAAATGTCCAGTCACTGTACAACATTCTCAGTCAAAAAAAGTACCGGAGAGGACCTAATACAATACATACTAATGAGTCTTCACAGTAGTACAACACACAGTGATGAGTTCTCACAGTACAATACACATGGATTAATCCTCACAGTACAATACACACTGCTGAGTTCTCACAGTACGGTACACACTGCTGAGTCCTCACAGTATAGTGCACACTGATTAGTCCTCACAGTACAATACACACTGCTGAGTCCTCACAGTGCAATGCACACTGATTAGTCCTCACAGTACAATGCACACTGCTGAGTCCTCACAGTACAATACACACTGCTGAGTCCTCACAGTACAATACGCACTGATTAGTCCTCACAGTACAATACACACTGCTGAGTCCTCACAGTGCAATGCACACTGATTAGTCCTCACAGTACAATGCACACTGCTGAGTCCTCACAGTACAATACACACTGCTGAGTCCTCACAGTACAATACGCACTGATTAGTCCTCACAGTACAATACATACTGCTGAGTCCTCACAGTACAATACGCACTGATTAGTCCTCACAGTATAATACGTACTGATGAGTCCTCACAGTATAATACACACTAACAAGTTCTCACAGTACAATACATACTGATGACTCCTCACAGTAGTACAACACATACCGATGAGTCCTCACAGTACTTATTTTATTTGTTTTATTTTATTTGTTTTTGTTTTCCGGGGTAGAGCGCTAATGTCCATGGACCTTTTTCAGACTCATCCAGGGAGCACTGTCTGATTAAGTGACTTTCTCAGACAGTTAGGTGATGGAGGCTTAATTCTCTAAGCCAAGGTAGAGGTTATCATCCCCAAAGATACGTACATAAAGCAAAATTTTAATCATCCTGCAAGGTTCCTTGTCAAAGTATTCCACAGTTTCCCCATTTGTTACACATCCTGAGTGGCAATGTTTCACATTTTGGAGATGGAAGGTTGACAGCTATTGCCAAGCTAGAGTTTTCACTGTGTGATACTTGAAATACCTCCTGCAACAGAGGCCAATGGGATATATGAAAAGGACCCCTTTAGGGCATCGAGTGTTTCAAAAGGAAAAAGTCATGGACATTCAGAAGCCAAATAGCTGAAATATGAAGAGCTCCTGACACCATGCATTTAGAACTCACTGAGCTTCAGAACAACAGTGACTTAAAGACAGCCTTCAGAGAAAACAGTCTCCTCAATTTATACAGCAAATATGTTTCTATAGAAATATATCCAAATATCACAGAAAATGTAATAAAATTTGCTGCACTTTTTGGGAGCACATACTGTTGTGAGCAGCTCTTCTCCAGAAAGAAAAGTATGAAAAGGAAAATAAGACCTTTTGTCACAGATGCACATATGGCAGATACACTTCAACAGCTGGTGCAGAAAAAATCTAGTAATGTCTTTCGGCTTTTCCCGGTTGGGGGGGGCACCACAGTGGAACTCCGTCCACTAATGGTTGGTAGTGGATTTTTATGGTGCTGAGTTGCCAACCCGATGCTCAACCTTCAAAGAAAGCACACCCATTCATGCACGCACCTACCGGCATGTCTTTAAACATCACCCAACCCCGGGGAGGACATGCAGACTCCACACAGAAAGTACTCCAGCCAAGAATCGAATGGGAGAACCTCTTGCTGTGAGGCAACAACATTAACTGCTTCACTGCCATGGCCACTGGTGCAGAGAAAGACTGCTTGTGCAAAAACAATCAGTGTCAGACATGCCATCAACTGTGGTCATACATGTCACATATTCCAACAGCTTTTTATTCTGATTTTTGACATTTGACGTATACCTTTTGGTAAACTTTCACCTAGATTTGCACAGTTGTAACATTTTTAAAACTAATATGTGCATTTGTGTCATTATATTTGTGCTGCTGTACCAAGCATACTATTTGTAAATGTCTCAGGCTGTAAGCCTGTTTTCTGTCTGACAAGAATAGAGAAGTGTTTCTGAAACCAGCCATGTTTCTGTTTCATGACTGAGATGCACCAATGGCTGTGGACTGAATACAAAGCAGATACATCTTCCAGATGGCAATGTACACCCCCCCCAAGCTCTTCTGGTATGGCTAGTAGCCCCAAAACTAAAAAGATTGGACACCCCTGATTTAAACAATATTTTTATGAAAGAAAAAGATATACGAAAAATAACAAATGCATATATATGAACACAATAGAAGGACAGGGCTCTTAATTAGACTGTCAGGTAATACTTGTAAATTTTACTTATTATTTACAGATTTATTTAAATGTGTCACTAAGTCACATTGTTCATATTCTAGTTTTAAAACAAGGGATGTTTTGTTGATGAGGTGCTTAAATACAGAGGCATTACCTACTACCTGTTTTCATAGCATTGCTTAACTTATGTCTTTAGTTAAAATAATCTAAAAGGTAACATTTGACTGGAATTTCAGTAAAACTATTAATTATAACAATTACTTAGGCAGAAAATGTTTCTTCTACATAAACTGGGGAGATGGAAAATGGGGAGAAAACTATTAAAAACATTGGAAAGAGTAAGTTTGTCATGGGACTGTTGGTTGCATGATCATATTGTACTTGATATCCTTGGACAACCATTTAAACTAGAATATTCCTCAAGCTTTGGCATGTGTGGCATGAGCTAAGGTTTTATATGTGGGGTTTTTGTGAATCAAAAAGACACAGTACTTGATTTTATAGTGAATTATCACTCCTAGGTTGATTATTTTAAGAGCAGAACTGGTTTCCTGTGGAATGTCAGCCCAGTTGCATGGTGATGGCTAACAGAATTCACACAGATGAATTAAACTAATAAAATCATTAGGCCATTTTAGGAATGAGTGATATGAGATGATTGACATTTGTTTGTGTTGGTGATGTAATTACTAGACCCCTCTCCAGTAATGGCAGCATTCTTGGGCTTTTCACTTTCTGCATATGGGATGAGCTGAGGTTTTTGCTATGTATATGGATTTATTGTGAGATATATAAAGAGACATAGCACTTGCTCTCGATCCCTATATACTATCCCCTTGGGCTGCTGCGTCTCTTCGGGCTCGAAGTGAATATCCTAATCCGTGTGCACCTGAGTTCCTGACTTTACCCATTCTTAAGAGGCCCAGTGGAATCCAAATTAAGGAACAGAGTCCTGAATAGGATTTATACGTCCTCCCCACTAAGACTTTCTACCCTGAACAGTCCTTTTTGGAAAGTATGTCCTACTATTGTATTTTTTACTTTATTCTCCAGGTTATTTGACTTCCCTCCCAAGTTAACCAGCAGCCTACCCCCCTCCAGTAACAGTTAAGTGACCCTCTCTTACCCTCCTTCTTCATCTCTGTCCTTGAGGCAACTCTCACCTCTACCTAGCCATATCACATTGGTGAGCTCTCTGCTTGCTCTGTCTCTCGTTATTCCTGGACATGGCCACTGGGTGGCGCCCTGTTTACTAGAAAACTATTTATTTCCCTTATCCTCACAGTAGACCTTTGCTTCCTGTTATCACCTAGTCTTAACCCCTTTATATTTGTCTACTGCACCCAACTCTGCTACCTCACTTAGCTACCATACAATTATTTTATCTCTCCAAACCCACCATATTCCTCTCTGTACCTTACCCTATAGTTCACTCTTACCTTGCACTGTACCCAGTGCTTCTCTCTTCTTCTCTGATTGTTTTACTGCCATTGGTCCCTTTGGTGGTTCTTCCCGCTCCGTTCACCCTGCGGGCTCACTCCGCTCCCCTCCCTACCCCCAATTCCCACCCACCCCCAGGGACCCTAACCTTATACTTCCTCTGCCACACCTCCAATTTACTCACATCCTATCTCATTTCCTGCCTCACTCACACTTGTTAGCTCAACACTCCTGTCTTACTGCCACACCCCACTCTCCACACTCCTGTCTAACTGCCACACCCCACTCTCCACCATCCTACTCCTCCAATTTCCAACCTTGCTAACCTCACCTCACTAAAATATGCCTTTAAGCCTTAAACTACTTTATTTACTGCTACCCCTTAACATCCTTCTTTTATACTATACTCTTACTTCCTACGAGTATCATACCCTTAGCAGATCTCCTAATTTAGCTAAACACACGACCTCTATCCTTCCTCTAGCCGAACAAACCTATACTAATATCCTATCATCCTGTCCCTACCTTCCCCTTCTCTTTCACAAATTACTCCATAACAGGTTTCAAACCACTAGAAAGTTTTACCTAATACCCTCCAAAAACTCAAAAATATCTCCAGTCCCACAAACACTCTTACTGTTACACGGGGACATCCACCCCAACCCTGGCCCCAATAATCTCCTCATCCACACCCTTTCAAACCAAACTGCTAACAACTTCAGTTCACCTTTCTCTTCCAACTCCCTTTCTATAGCACACCTAAATATTCGTAGCATCAACAATAAAATCACACAACTCCATGCTTTAATTGACCTCTATGCATTTGATATCCTCTGTCTCACTGAAACCTGGCTTAAACCAGGTACCAGAGACAACGAAATCACTCCTCCTGGCTATAGCACTTTAAGGCAAGATTGTCTTAACAAAAAGGGTGGGGGAGTGGCCTTACTTTACAAATCGCAACTGCAGGTGGCCTTAACTGACTCCCTGCCTCCCTCCCCAGCCAATGCTGAAATACTCTGTAGAAAATTCCAAGTAAATAAGAGCAAGCCATTTATATAATATGTTCCTATATCCCTCCAGGTAATAACTTAAACACACTTGAAAATATTCTTAGCTGGGTCTCCTGTAGCTTTCCTCAAGAAACCATAATCTTAGGAGACTTTAATATTGATTGGAACTCTTGCATATCTCCCAAACCCACCTTTCACCTCAATCTCTTTAACTTTCAACAAACCATAAACTCCCCTACTAGAATTCACAAATCAGCCAATAAACAAGCCATCCTGGACTGGATATTGATCAACAATAATCCCCTCTCATATAAAACTGGAATACTCCCAGACAATATCAGCGACCATCTCCTCACCTACATCACTAAACAAAAAAATAACAATCTCAAACAGGATAGCTATCGTACTGTACGTAACAAAAAAAACTTTAACCTTCCTACTTTCCTTAATGAACTCAAAGAATGTAACTGGTCAGCTCTAAAACACCTCCCACTTGATGAAGCAGTTACCCATTTCAACAACACTTTTCTACAAATTCTCGAGCGTCATGCCCCCTCTCGCTTAATTAGAATAGGATCCAAAGCTGCCCCTTGGCTTTCTAAAAAAAACAAACAAACAATGCTATTAAGGAATAAACTATGGACAAAATGGAGAACCACTAAAAACCCAACTGACCATCAAAACTACAAATGCCTTAGAAATACTACAGAAAAACTCACCTATCTTGATAAAAAAATTATTACCTTCAATATCAACAAAACCAAAATCACAACCCCAAAAAATTCTGGTCAGGAATCAATAAACTGCTCCATCCAGGGAATACCAAAACACCTACACCAGCTAACTTAGCTCAGACGCCACCCAATATAATAGCCAATACATTCAACAACTTCTTCTCTGAAACAGTCACCTCTCTAGCAAACACCATGACTCCCCTCCCTTCCCTTCAAAAGACCTCTCCTCAAAATAACACCCCCACTCTAAAATTTAGTACAGTCTCCACAACCCACATATGTAAGTTACTCTCAAAACTTAAACCATGCACCCCTTCAGCTGACAAACTATCAGCTGAATATCTGCAACTAGCAGCAGCAGAACTAGCTTACCCAGTCTCCATCTTAATTAGCAGAACAATAACTGAATCTACTATTCCATCCTGCTGGAAAGTCTCCCATATCATTCCTCTGCATAAAGGAGATAACACTAATGAACTTTCTAATTTTCGGCCTATAGCCCTACTATCTCCACTATCTAAAATTATGGAACGTTGTATACACCATCAACTCTTACATCATCTTCTGCAAAAGTAGACTCCCAACATAGTTTTAGGCCCTACCATAGCACTTCCACTGCCCTTCTCTCCTTCACAGACATGATCAACAAAAATCGCAATAACAACCTTTTCTCCTCTGCTTTATTCCTGGACCTCTCAAAAGCCTTTGATAAGGTCAACCATCAGCTTCTCCTAGACACTCTGAAATCTCTCTCACTTGACTCTTTGGCATTACACTGGTTTGACTCTTATTTGAAAGATAGAAAACAAGCAGTCCTCTGGGACAGCCATATATCCTCTCAGCTCCCAGTCACTATCGGTGTCCCTCAAGGATCCATCTTAGGTCCCCTTCTCTTCTCCATATTTATAAATAACCTGTCTACTTCACTCCCGACATCCACTTGTATTCAGTATGCTGATGATTCAACTCTCATCTGTTCTTCTTTATCTCCAGAAGAACTTCACTCTTCCACCCAAAAAGTCTTTACAGCAGCAGAAACATGGTTCCACCATATCTGTCTCCTCCTTAATCCCAAAAAAAACAAATTAATACTTTTCACCCCAACCCTTAAATCTGCCCCTATCTCCTTTTCCATTGTGTCTGACAATGGCACTATCATTAAACCTGATTGTTCCACTAAACTACTAGGCGTTACAATAGACAATCAACTAAACTTTGACTGCCACATTGATCTAACCATCAAGGCTGTTAATAAAAAGATAGGTGCCCTCTATAGACTTAAGCCCTTTCTTACTGCAACCACCAGAGTGTCTCTTGCCCAAACTCATCTCATCTCTACACTATTGTATGCCTCTCCATCTTTTATCAACCTTTCAAAAGCTAACCTTCAGAAACTTGCCACAGCCTACCATAGTATTGCCAGGTTTGCCACAGGTTCCCCATTTCGTACTCACCATTGTGTTAATCTCAAAAACCTTCACTGGCTTGAACTTCAAAATCTAATTCTCCTACATCAATTAGTCATCATATATAAAATTCTCCATTACCCCTCTAATACACCAATACTTAATAACCTCATTGCCCCATACAAGAATCTTACTTCCCTTTGCTCAGCCAGCAAACTTCTAGTAGCCACTCTCAAATCTCATAATAAAGCAGGTGACTCCTTATTTACTAATGCTGTTGGCTCATACTGGAATAAACTTCCCATAGAACTGACCACTTTAGGCTCATCTCACCTTTTCAAAAAACAACTAAGAAACTATTTTAAATCCCACTGGCTATGCCCCTACTCTAATCCTGACTGAGCTCAGCAAACAATCCCTCTCTACAGTCCTCTCTATTCACTTCTACTTCCCTCTATCACTATGTCTACTCCTCCATTGTAGTGCACCTAGCGTCCCACCTGCTTATTAATTTTCCTTTACCATCTTTTCTCCTTATACTTGATATATTACTGCAACCTGTCATCTCTCCTTTTATTTAACCTAGATGCTGATCCCTACTGTGCAAATCTCTATCTTAAAACTAGTGCCCTGGCACAAAATGTTTATCCTAATTTGTTAATAGTGTAAATATTTATAGACTCTTTAAGTGTTACTATTTTCTCTCTTTTTCATTTTATAGCAGTCCTACTCTTGCAAATATTATGGGATAATGATTCCTCGCTATTGTTTAGTTCTTGTTAAAGTGCTTCTGTATTGTTACTATACTACATGAGAATATTTCTTTATTTGCTTATATGTTTGTATATTTTTGTTTATTGTAAGTCACTAGTATATAGTGGAGCTTTTCTCCTCGGGCCTCTGCTGAAAATGGACATGTATCCAGCCAGACTAGCCCGGTCAACAAATGTAAAATAAAATAAAAATAAAAATGTTTCTCACTATTGAAGTGATTGTATAAAATACAAAGTTGATTTCCTGATAAATATTAGCCTGAATGTCAGGGTGGTGGTTTGTGCTCACACAGATAATTTTGAATAGCAAGCTCATAGGGCAATCTCAACAGGTGGGATTAGGTAATTGACACTTAATTTTATCCATGATGTAAGTGCCAGAGCTCTCTGTGCTAATGTCAATCAAGGGTCTATCACTTATTGTATACGTAACATGAATCTGCTTTGTCTACTAAAAGTAATACTTGTTCTCAAAATTATAAGAGAAATGAGCCATAACATATAAGGCTCATCCTAATAACAGATTATGATAAAACATTCTCTCCATATTTTCTATGAATACAAATTCTTTTCATGGTAAAGGAAATGGACCTACGGAGCTAGATGGCCTATTTAATTCATGTTACTTTAAGTATAACCATTTCAATGGAACTAAACATTCAGTGAGTAGCCTAGAGGAAACAGCTATGTTAATGAAACTTCTGGACTGAGACTACATCACTTGTTGAAGTGTACATTTGCTATGTGAAAGAAATGTTTGACGAATTGAAAAACTACATGACTTTCATATAAATTCTATAGTATCTGCCATATTTTGTCTAAAAGAAAGTTTATTTATCTAGAAACGTGATAAACTCCTCTATGATGATGTGTTAAGCAAAAGAAAGTCTGAGAATGAAAATTATTTATAATAAATAAACATTTATTACTTTATCACCCCTTAATCAAAACTTGATATAAATTACTATACTTGCATGTTTACAATATGTTCATTTAGTAAAGGAGGAAAAGGGAGCAAGATTACTTTTCCACAGTAGAGTTATTCACAGCTAATGCTCCAGAAGAGAGACGAAGTAGTATGGCTGTTTTTAACCTTAAGTGATGCACCCTAATGTAATTGCATAAGTCAATAAAGTCATATATAATTACTTTTCCAGCTATATATCTCAACTTGACCATACAAATAACTTAATGGTTACATCTCTTTGAATAACAGTTATTGTTCACATTAGCAACAGCTATTAGGAATTGCATGGTATAGAGCTAAAAAAAATTAAATATCTATAAACTGTTATGTAAATACAATTTGAATATTCTGGATATGTTATATATTTATCTTTCAAACTTAAGTTATGCATTTGTTATACATTTATTAAATTATTGCTATCGCTGAAAACATTATATTACCTTCCAGAATAATTTAAAATTAGCTCTTATGTTGACTAGGCATTGTGTACTTCATGACTATTATATACTTTTGTTAAGCAAATGTCATTTCTATATGTATAACTAATTATTACGTTATATTGTAAACATTTGATCAGGTATAAATAAACTCATGTACATGGCAAGATTTTTATGAAAAGTAAATCAAGGAAAAAGATACCAGATTAGTTATTAGTTAATGGGGGACTCTAATATTCCCTTATAATAACTGAACTCTTAAGCTCTAGGTTAGTTAGTATGCGAGGGCCAGTCTAGTGACTGTTTTTTGTTTGTTTGTTTATTTGTTTACAACTAGTCTATGAATTTCAATAATTCCATGTTTATAGCTAATCAAAATTGTTTCAAATATTAATTTCACTGTAATTTTTTTTGTCATGCCTGAATTCTAAATTTTAATTTTCAAACGACAAAAAGAGGTAACACATTTTATTATTCAACAGTTCTTACTAGAAGAATTATTAACTTACTAAAGTCTATTTCTTCTATGGACTTGACATTATCTTTAAATATTAGTAGATTAAATAATCCAATGAAAAGAGAAAATCTTCTAAAATAATATTTAAATATTAATAAGGCTCAAGTTCCATTTCTCCAAGAAACACATATTAAACATTCAGTCAAAAATAACTGGAATCCAAATAAGTATACTATTTTGGCACAATCTACAGTGGTGCTGCGGTAGCGTTGTCGCCTCACAGTAAGACGCTGTCTGGTTTGATTCTCAGCTAGAGCATCTTCTGCATGGAGACATGCATGAATGGGTGTACCTAGGTTGTGCAGCAGCGCTGGCAACTCGGTACGTAAAAATCAACTGCCAGTCATTAGCGGACCGGAGTTCCGCTGTGGCGTCCCCTAACCGTGAAAAGCCGAAAGACACAACAACAACTACATTTAAAGCAAAGATAAGAGCAGGTATGATAATTTGGAAAAATAACATGTTATTGCCTCAGGTCATTTACAAATATGTGGATGAAAATGGCCTGATGTCTGTTGTAGTCATAAAACACAATAATAGATCATGGAGTCTAATTAATCTTTACCAGTTTCCTTTAATGGCTCCAAGTTTAGCTAAAAGACACTTAGATTTAATCTTTAATAACACCAAAGGTAACTTAATACTAGGAGGTGACTTTAGTTGCATTTTAAATGACATAGACTCCAGTGCAAAGAGAAACTAAGATTAACTTCTACTGCTAAAGTACTAAAAAACTGGCCAGAATCTTTTAATCTACAATATACTTTTAACATCAGAGACAAACCTTTAGATTCCACTGCCAACTCATGTAATTATGGCACACAGACTAGAACTGACAGGATTTTAACTTCAAATGGCCTAGTCTTGAAAATACTAGGCTTTAACATTGTTCCCTATCCTATCTCACACCATTATGCCCATATTCTAACATTTTAGACTGATTTAAAAATACCATTTATAACTAGAATTGCTGCTTATATAACTAAGTTAAAAGAATTCAGACAATGGCTTATATCTGAAGTTCCAAACTGAAAACAAATGGTCCATGCACACTAAAGATGGCTGAGAATAAATTTATTATAAAATTTAATATGCAAGCGCTTTCACCCTGGGACTAAAGTAACCGAAATGTTTAAAAAGACATACCCTCCCCCTTGAGTTGCAGGTAGACATACTGGCAGTTAAAACTAAATGCAACTACCCCCCCCGGGTCTTAATGACCACATATCCATAAAACCATATTTTGTTAAAAGAGCAAAGAAATTATAGTTTGGTTTCACATTTACATGCACTGTATAACAAGATATATTTACAATGTATTTTGAACAATAGAAATTATATAAAATGGACAATATAAAAAAACGTACCTAATTACAGTATCTATTGTTGTATTTAAGGGGGAGGGTAAGTCTTTTTAAACATGTTGGTTACTTTGGTCTCTTTAATTGCTTTGGTTTCTTAAAAACCTTGTTTCTTTAAAGAATTGGTGCCTTTTTAGAGGTTAAAGGGTATTTAAATGGAAGAAATTTAGTTGTTTTTTATTACTTGAAAAAGCCTTGCACTTGGGCAGAGTGAAAGCTCTTGTATATTAAATTTTATAATACATTTATTCTCAGCCATCTTCAATGTGCCTGGACCATTTGTTTTCAGTTTGAGGTTTTTGGTTATATGGTTCCTACTATACTTTAGTTATATCTGAAGTTGATTTCTTCATGTAAACAAATAATTTAGAAGGACCCAATTTAATCATGGTGTGGGATTCTCTAAAAGCATATATCTATGGTTAAGTCTTTAAGCTGGTTCAAACTAAAATTAAAAAATAGAATCTAGAATTAAGAAACATTCAATTAGAACTCCAAAAAGCAAAAACTAGATATAAAAGTAATGAAAAATCTACAGTAAATAAAGTAGAAGAACTAAATAAAAAAAAAATTGATATTCCGTCATGTGTCAGCTTTGATGTTAGAAAAATTAAGAGTTGCCTCTTTCCCACATTCCCTAAACATATACACAACTTGTCTAAAATAGTCAAAACACAGACTAAATGTTCTATACTTGCGAAATAAAAAAACAGTAAAAATAAAAAAACATACACAGATACTGGAGATATGCTAGACACATTTAGATACTACTATATATATCCTTACATTGAGTCAAAATATACTGAGTCTAACACAAATTTAAATCTTGACTTTTCTCTTGTCAAAAAGATCCCACCTGAACTAAAAGAAAACCCACTTAAACAAATCACTTTCAAAGAGGTGTTGAATAAAATTAAAACAACTTAAACCCAATAAATCAGCTAGCATTGGTGGAGTAATTTGTGAAATATGCAAACTATTTCCTTCAAATATCATCCATTTTTTCATGACACCCTATCAGAAATCCAAAAGAATTAAGCAATTTCTCTTTCATGGCAATAGTCTTTAATCACACCAATATCTAAAGAGGATAAAAGTAATTGATTATGTTCTTCTTATAGACTTATTTTCACTCTTAAATAATGACAATAAAATCCTTTTTGGATAAAGAAAATCCTTTTTGTACATTATCATAGACAGTTTAAAAGAACCTGTCACACAAATAATGAATACAGACCAAGCTGGCTTTACTCAAAAGAGACAGACACATAATAACATTAAAAGAATATTAACCCTATAGACATCTTAAATAATAGGAAAGAGGAAGATCTTATTATTAATCTGGACATTGAGAAAGCTTTTGTTGCCTTAAATTAGAGTTGCTTATTTAAAATTCTAGAAATATTTGACTTCCGTTAAATTTATTTCCCTGTTTACAAATATATGCAAAAATAATAAAGCATATACCAAACTAGGACCTTTACCTTTGTTCTTTCCTCTAACTAGAGGAACTAATCAATGTTCCTCCCTAGCTCCTATTTTGTTCACAATAGCCATTGAATTTCCAGCAATCTCAATTTCATCCAACCCTAAAATTAAAGGTATAGAAATTTCTAAAAACTACAATTATAAGATTATGTTATTTCTAAAAACTACAATTATAAGATTATGTTATTTACTTTTGATATAATGTTAACTCTATCAAATTTTCCAGATACTCTAAAAGAACTGAACCTCACTATCAAACAGTTTCAGAATTACTCAGATCTACATTTTAATAACAAAAATCCAAATATATATTTATAAAAAAAAGGAAAACTTCAAATGTAAACCAATAGCTTTATTGGTAAAGAATTCTCATCTTTAACCTTCCTAGGTATCACTGTAATAAAAACTTTAGAAGAAACAAGAATCAGAAAATATAATAACATTCTAGAAACTGTCATAAATATATCTCATAAATGGAATAAAATGACAATACCTTTGAAGACATGTTCCAACTAATAAAAATTGTACTTTTTCTAAAAATCTTATACAAAATCCAGAGTTTAACTCTCCCTCCAAATAAGATTCAGAAATGAAATCTTAACAAAGAGCTATTGAAATGTATATGGTATCCAAAGAAACCTAAAATAGCATTTCAACACCACAAGAAACCTTGGGACTCAGGAGGAACAAAATTTCCAGACTTAGAAACATATGATAAAGCAGTAGTTTTTAAAACTGTGATTAATGGGATAGAACCAAATTATAACACAAACTACAAGAAATTACATTTCTCATTGCTTAATCCAAAAAAATGAAAACTGATAACAATAATAATAATAATAATTTCAGCATATCTAACTCAGCATTAAAGAAAGTGGGCTATATCAAAAAAACTATTATCAAGAATCCATGGACAAAAAGTATTAATATTAATTAACTCATATCAGAAAAACAATACCTCTGTTAGTTGAATTGCAGTAGATTCTGTCTAGCAACAATTTGTTTAAATTGTTTCCTTCCTTGAAACAACAATTTATTTGACTAGAAAATTCAACACATATAATTAGATGAAAGTTTCTTTTACAGGTATGTTGTATATATTGAAAATAGTTTTGAAGTTAATGTTTGAACTTTTGCATTTTTTTCTTTTTGTTTTTCTTTCCTTTATTGAATTATATAAATTTATAAACTAATGTATACTTTATTATATATATATATATATATATATATATATATATATATATATATATATATATATATATACACATTTTTTATAAACATAAAAAAAATCAAAAAATAACATATGTTGATATGTTTTCTCTTTTTCTTTCAGGTAACAGTACTTTCAGCAGCATGCATCCTTGGATAGTTATCACTGCATAAATAATGCTGAAGAGTTGTCCTACACCCAAGCGCTAATATAACAGAAAGATTTCAGTGCTTCTTTCAGTCAAGATAAAATATGTATTGATAGTCATATAAAATGATTTGCATGCTATCATCAACAGTTTCAACATAATAACATTTGTGGTATTACCATAAAACACAGCACCAACTTTAGTTTATGTAGCGAGTGTTTTACTAAAGGAGCAATTTTGAGTGACAAGCAATATGTGCTATAACTATAAAAGTAATTTTATTTTCTCATTTTTTATCATATTGATTGGTCCAGAGAATATTACATAGTACACAGTTGTATAATTATCTTTGCCATTTTTTGGAAACCTAGCTAGCATTAAATCATAAATGCATGTATGAATTATTGACAAGAAAAAGGTCAACCAGCTGCATGCCTCAAAAATCAATTTTGCGGAAATGAGAAAGAAAATAAAGGCCACCATTTATTCCTCCCACCTAAATGATAATGACAATAGTTATATAATAATGCCTTTCTATAATAGTTGCATTTCAGCTTAGAGTACAGTTTGAAAATGTGAGAAAAATAACCGTGCATAGTTATGTGTTCTTGCCAGAAGCATACTTTATTTTCCTACCCATGAAGCCTTATGGTTAGCTTTGAGAATATAACTTTAGACTGGAGGTGGAAATAAGTAGTTATTACCTTATTTATTTATTTATTTATTTACTTATTCATTCATTAATGTATTTATTTATTTATTCATTCATTCATTCATTCATTCATTCTGGTGTTGGACTAGTACCAAAATGTCCAAAACATAGTTGATTTCTTGCTGAATCTATTCACAGAGAGGTAGAGGCCTGACTACACCCCAGTACCCTGGGTCTATGGGAACTAGATATGGTGGAGAGATAATGGGCAGATGATGTTGGCTGCTCACTCCTCCTGGGATGGAGGAGCTACTTTAAATCCATCATAACAGCACACTCTGGGGGAAAGTATAGATGTGTATTCTGTGCATACAGGGTCTTGTAGGCATCTGCCTAGCCAAGGAATGCTCTCTACTCTAGCTGGGCATTGGAGTTGTGTACAAACATGAACTTAATATCAGATTAACATTTTAGAGTCTTACATTGCATCTGATGGCCAGTAAGGAGAGGGAATAGGAGCACTGCAAAATTCTCTTAGCCACATAGAGGTAACTGCTACATCCCAAGCTTTCACCTCTCTTTCTTGATATTGTCTGAAGCCAGAAGGGGAGGAATACATGTACTTACTGGAAAAGATGCTTTGAGGTTATTGGAAAGCTAGAAAACCTGTTTGACTGTCAATCACTTCCTTAGTTCCACCTGCAACTATGGAATCTTCATTAATTAGGGGGATAAACAGCAATCTTATTGCTATTAGCAGTGTTTGTTCAGAGTTATCATACCTCCCAAGTGTACCTTAATTCTAGTAGTGAGCACTGTTGACTGGCAGAGTAATAGGCAGAGCAGCAGACTTTTATGTGTTGCAAAATTATCTGCAGTGTCTTTTGACAACAACTGCTGTTCTGTTGTGATATATTTTTCCATTTCCCAGACATTTATATGAAGTAATGTCAATACTTCTGGGGTTAATAAAAATGTAACAGCAGTAACTGATATTATACAGTATGTGCATAAATTCTAATCTATTTTACTCTGTATCCTTAAACTTTACACTCTTGTCTTTGTTTTGGACATTGCTGGTTTTAGAAACTGTCAGCTTCTACACTGTATGAATATAAAAGGAAGCAGATGAAATTCACTGCTTATGAGAATGCAGGTATAATAAGTTAATTAAAGGGACATGGTAATGAAACTGGCAGATATTATAAGTGAACATGTCACAATGTAGCCCTAAGGTAGACCAATACTGCTTTTCAAGCAGAGTCTGACAAAGTATATACCTCATACCTATCAACAGTCCCTGATTTTGCAGAACACCGCAAATTTTGCTTCATATTTGTTGCCCTGCCCCTGTTTTTTTTTTTTTTTTTTTTGGGGAAATCACTGAAGATTACAAGCAAGTCAATTATGCCAAACATTAGAGTACCATACTTTTAGTTATTCAGAAAATACATGTTTATGCAAAATCTGGTGCTCTACTATCTTCTTAAGTGAATTAGAAAACTATTTTAAAATTGTCTCTGATTTTTGTCCCTCAAAATGTTTGCAGTTGGATGAGGAATCCTGGAATTGTTCTCCTGATTCCAAATAATGAATCTGAGTCATAATACCATCCAAATTAAAGATTTTACATTGGTGTGCAACAGTAATATAAAATGTCTGTGGAACAACATGGCCCATTCAAATAGGTAGGTGGTACTCCACTGTATTCTTGTTATTACATAATATTAAGGCCAGTTGCCTGCAATACTTTTGCTGAATTGTAGGTGGAGCTGTACTGCAAGCTGTGTGGAGGTTGGGGGTGGGTGGCAAAGGTCTCCATGCATAAGTGATCATTGTTTCTTGTGAGTCATCCCCTCTGGATACAAGATTGCGTTCTGTGAGTCATCCCCTCTGGACACAACAGACAACACAAATCACGTTTGCAGTCAGATCTCAGGATGAATTTCATTAGCCAGGTACTACAGTGTGCTCTCTTTGTATTTTGAGATGTGAACACCTCTCAACCATACTGAATTATTCAGTATTTACCAGTTTTGAGGTCAAATTAATGGGGTGCCACGGATTCCTAATTGGCCTCTTTAATTTCCGATTCTTTTTCTTTTACAAAAAAAAAAGTTTACATTTGGAACTCATTTCTGACATCACCAGGGGCAAGCTTGGTGACGCCAGCTTCCTGAGGCAGCCTACCTCCTATCAGACTCAGCGAATGAATAGAATACTAGCAGGGGCAAAGATGAGCAGAGTGGAGATAGCCTGTGTGCACAATACATTACAGTATTAAAGTTTCACTAGTATTCATCATTTCTGTTTGAACTTCTGCAGAGAAGTCCAGCAGCAGCTCGCCCACCCGTGTGTCCATAGCATCCAAGAATGAGAAAATTTGCTTTCTCCAGTGGCTCAATTTTCTTAAAGTAAGTGATGAAGAATTAAAAAAAAAAAACGCACGTACGCACACCTAGAAACTGCAGCAAAGCAATCAAAATAAATGATTCTGCAGTCTGCTGTGCTGTAGTCTGCCTGTTAATGTTGTTAACTAGTGGTACTTTTTTGATCAGTTAGTGATAGTAGCAGCAGCAGCTGCTAACCTGCTACAAGTTTAACTGATGTTGGACTGCTTTAAAGTGTAATTCAGACTTTCACAGAATTAATGTATTGTCATTAGATTATAGCTTGGGAATCCCAACTTATGATCTAATGACAATGCATTCGGATTTCAATTTATTTATTTTATTCTAACATTTCTATTCTGGGGAAGTCTGACAAGTACAGAGTCTATTTTCAGTGAAAGCTCAGGGAGAAATGGTCCAACAGATGCGCAGGGAGAAATGGTCCAAAGACGCATGTTTTTGTAAAGAAGCTGGAGCACCCACAAATGTAGAATAGTGGTCTGTCCAATCTTGTGCCACTACTAGGTTTTGACTGGACAGACTGGTCTGATAGGTAGGCAGCTTTTTTTTCATTACTGCATTTTCAAGGTAAAATACAAACTTTCCACTTTGTTTTTGTCATATTTTCTAGCGGTACCATGAAATGGAGTTGTAAAATGTTCATGTCTCGACTGTAAGATGTTACCATTTTTCCTCAGATTTCTCATGCATACATGTATGCATATTGCAGAGGCCAGTATTAAGGCCTTTGTTGCCAGGTATCTTTTTTGCTGTCATTAGTGTAAGGGATCCCATGTGTATAAGTAATATATGGCTAGCTATAAAATACAATATGTGGACCCATGATTAGCAGATTCATTTATACACTGACAAAATCTAATCAAATGAAATGGGTAGTGTGCAAGCAACTGGTTGATTTTCATTGTAAATTAATATATTATGGTATCAAGGAGTAGCAGTGACAACACAAGATTAAAAACAGCATTACATTTGTAAATATGACGACGAGATACACATATATTATCGACAAGAATTTCAACATTGCCAACAACCTGTCTACCAATGTAGAAAATTGTGTTTGGGTCAGTACATTTCATCCTGTGAGACATTACAAATAAGTCGGTGCACATTTTAATTTACATGTATGTGTCTACTAGACCTTTCTTAAAACGTAAAATGTGGTGTTCCATTCTTATCTTATTTGATTAATAAAATTACCTAATAAGAGAGAATGCAAAGGGAATGTGTTACAATTCAGTAAAGCCCCTTTCTGTGATGAGCATTTGGTGTCATCAAATTATCTTGGGGGACATAACATGCAGTCTTCAATGAGTTGTTAGCTGTATTTCTGTTTGAAGCATGTGTACATACTATATTGCCCAGTTAACTAACAAAAGTCTTCTAATTTAGTTTCAAACATAGATAGTAATAACCAGGAGAACAAAAAATGAATATTTATAGTTTAGCACAGTCCCAAACTTTAAAGTAGCTTGCTACTATATATATGCAAGTAAGCATAGTCAGAGCAAACTCAAAAAGAAGTTAGACATTTACTTGGGAGATAGTAAAATACAAACATGGCTTGGTCACTTGGTGACATTTAAGTTTCTCACTGAATTTTTGTCCTAGTCACCATGAGCTTAAGTACTTACTGTGATATTTTGAAGATTTGTCAAATGAAATGTAAAAACAAAGTTTTGACCCAGCTTCTCCTAGCTGTATCACCTGATCTTCACACAGTAGCCCTTTGGTTCCTGTCATTGCAGCAGTCCAGGATTGGTGCTGGAGATGGGAAACAAAACCTGAGAGTTGAAATGGTAACATAGGCAATTTATCCTTCAAGGGCAACAGGCACTTTATTCGTAGATAAAACAATGAAATATGAAGTTATTTGCTTGCACCAACTTCTTCATTAGTTAAAGATCTTTTAATGTGGAATTATTTAGATGACTTTTACTTCTGCAGAAATTGTGCATATTTACTGATACTGGTGGATTGTCGAAGTTTGAGTAGACTTTTATGATGGAAATGTTCTGAACAGGGCAGTTTTGTTATTACTGGTTCATGCATTTGTTTCATTGCTTACTGGAAAAATGTTCAAAACAATAAATTTAAAATGCACTAACAATTGAGCTGTATTATACAAGGAATATAGTTTAGTACTATCAGGAAGGTGTATTAAAGAACACGTTCAGTATATGTTTCGTGTGCAAGGGGCTTTTGATTTGAAAACAGCCCAAACTTAATCTTTATCCGCCACTGGCCAGATGCATTTTCTTTGAATGTGGGTTTCAATGCTGTTTCAATGAATGTGAGTTTCAAGGGCAGAGTCATTTTAATGCTAAGTCTGTTTTCATTGTGAGACTGTATTGCTTTGTTTAGCAGATGTCTATTAGTGTTTATGCTATAAAATGCAAAATAAAAGTTTTAAATGAAATTTAAATAATCATTGAAGAAGTAAAGCAGTAAGCACATTAGTGTTTAAGGTAAATGGAGTGAAATAGCCAAGTAATGGGACACTGGAATGGCTACAGGGGGAGGGGTGTGTATGGGGGGTGCCCATTCGACCATGATTTTTTGAGGAAGAAGGGCAGCAAACTCAAAGACAGCCCCAGGTGGCACAAACTCTAGCTACACCACTGATCAGTAGGCCATGGAGAATGACTTTTGGAGGTCCTAGTAAACTATAATATTCTTTTGCTAAGATTAGAATATTGCCTACCATTAAATGCCCTATGTTTACCACAAAACACACATACTGCAAGTCACCAAAAACAGAATCCTAAGGTTCATCTTCTCTCTTCCCAGTGAACATCATTGCTGCGCATTTCAAAAGAAAAAATGGTTACCATTTACTACAGGTTCTGGGGCCATATTTTGGTTGTGTGTTCTTCAGTTTGTGTTTGAACATTGGTATCCCACAATTCCATTGGAGTGGGTTGGGCTACATAATTATGTATGTAAATTTTATGTTAATCAGCATACAGATTTGTACCTATTTTTTCATGGGGCTTTGTCCAGATTTTTGATGTTTCCAGGTTGAGAGGTATGGTGAACACACACATATAACAGTCACACCTCTCAAGTGTACCTCATTACAAGAAACTATCCTCATTTTTAGTCTTCCATCTTCCTCATAGTTCCACACTGACATGGTCTGTCATACATTCAGTGTTAATATTTTTTAACTAATAAAGTAAATAATACAAAATCCTATTAATTCATCAAAGGAACCTTTAAGTATAAAGCAACACATTTCAACCAACATGGGAACTTCCTAGCTGAAGTTTCTCATAAACTGTTAAAAGTGTTCCAGATTTTGCCCATTTGTTCCACGTTGGAACTAGAACACTGAGAGCTATGATGACAAGTTTTTTAGTTGTCATGCATGCACTGTCATATCTTATATAAAGGTGGAACTTCAGGGTCAGCCAACATTGAAAGATTTTTATGGCTTTTGGCAGGTTGGTTGGGGTTTGGGTTATGCCAGGAAAACATAGTCAAATTCATTTACATAAAATGCTTCTGAATCATATTTCCTGTCCCTTGACTAGTGAGGACTTAGTGTACTTATAGCACTGGCATTTCAATGGAGAGTATATGGTGTAGTCTGACCCTGTTATGATGTCATATTGGGTGGGCTGAGCTGAGCTGACATTTACTATCAGGGTAGCATAACTTAGATTTACTATCAGGTTAGCACTGTGGGATGGATACTACCCTGCAGTTTACAGAATCTAGCTGTTCAGTGTAAGAAAAAACATTCAAATGTAAAGAAAAAGGAATCACAAATTTCACAGTATAACAGTGATATACCAGAGTTGGTATGGACTAGTCATATTTTATCCATGTTGGAAAGTTCTTGTTTGGTGACTAATGCTATACCCATGTGGCCAACTCCTCTCCCTCAAGGCTATTTTAGTCTAAGGACCATGTCTGCCTTGCCAGTACCCATCCTCAGGGTTTACCTCCTTTCTCAAGAAGTCAGTTAGTCCTAGGATAAATATTGATTTAGTTGTCCAAGTTTAGTTTGAAGGAAGATATTAAATTACATTACTTAACCTGCAGAGGAAATTTATTCCAGAGAAGGGGGAGGTACTGGGTGATAAATCTATCTCTCCATCACGTTCTGTTTTTCCTGCTGATGAAGATTCAGGTCTCTGTTTCTAGTGATAGTTGTGGTGTTTGTCTTGCTGAGATTTTGGTGGTCAAGGACTACAAGATCTCTAATGGTTGAGTAAGTGAGGCACAAATCACCCCTCAGGAGTCTACAAGACAGACAGTACAGGGAAAGAGGTTCCAGCCTCTCCTGATAACTAAAGCTTTTAAGACCAGAGATATTTTTGATTAGGAACCTCTGGGATGTTTTGAGTTTGTTTGATGTGGAAGTGAGGTACACCACAAAGGGAATGCTGTACTCTATAAAGGAGCTAATCAGTGCTAAATATAGGGGAATAATAGCATCTTTGGATCTAAGTGAAATATCATTGACCATTAGTTGTGCTAAGTAGGACTTCCTGAGGTTACAGCTGCTATGTGATGGTAACAAGAGAAGGAACTATCAGCCCAAGTGTTCAGGCCCCTAACTATGTTTTGATTTTGTAAGGGAGTATTATTTACACAAGCTCTGGGTAGTCACTGTTTTTCTGGAAGAAACAATGCTATAGTTTTTAGTGTTCATTTAAGACCATTATCCATACACTGGGTATTAACTATGGTAAGCACTTTCTGAAGGGCATATATTTTCAAGCGGGGTTTAACAGTTACACACAGTTTGCAGTTGTCTGCAAATTTGGTTAACTAGAGGTAATGGTTATCTGGGCAGCTGCGTTGGTGCAGCGGTTAGTGTTGCCACCGCACAGCAAGAGGTTCTCCGGTTCTATCCTCAGCTGGGGTGCCTTCTGTGTGGAGTCTGCATGTCCTCCCTGTGGTTGTGTGGGTTTCCTCTGGGTGCTCTGGTCCCTACAGACCAGTCTTCTACTTTGACGAACAAACAAAAATACATAAAATAAAGAAAGAAATATGCCAGATGACTACCAAAAGAAAAAAAATGTCTGGAACAAAAACTGATGAGAGATGAACTAAAGAGAAAGCAGATGATACAAGTAAAAGTTGTTAGAGACAGATGCCAGTTAAAACAAAATGACTCTTTGAGAGAGGAACTAAACACTGGTAAAGCAGGTAAGATGTGTAATAATTTGACTAGTATGTGAAATTCAACATAGTTAAAAAAACACCATCCATTGCTGTGACTGTTAACATTTAATAAAAGTTAACACATGAGGTTCATACTACTGTTCGTACCCTTACAACCTCAGCATCTTGTGTCAGCGTATCTCCATACAGAATACAGTACAGTAAGGATACCTTACAACATCTGCTGTCAAGTGAACATCAAGAGTATACTACAGTTCTGTTAGTGGAAACAGTATTTTTAAATTCTTTCCATGAATGTTATTTTGCATTGTTTGTTACTCTGTAATTGCACCTCTCAGTATGTGCAGCTACATTAAAAATCAAATAATGCAGGTTTTGTTTGCACCAACTAGATAACATTTCCTTCTTGTTTTCCACAAACCAAAAACAGAACCACTCAGTCCTTTTTACTGAAGACTGAGCAAGACAGGAAGCCCTTTGTTCCTTCCCTTTCCCGGCAACTGTCATTACAACAGTCATACACAATCTTCCACTTCTCAGAAAGAAAGAAAAAATGCGTATGAGATGGACATAAAATGCTGCGGGGTGGGAATCCAGACCTGACATTCAGTGGTAAGTCCGTGTTTTCTGTAACTCTGATCACATGCTTGTCCAAACAACTAAATCTCTCAACCTAGGTGGTGACGTGCTATTTGCCAACACCACTGGTAAAATATGGAACTCTCTCCCAAATAACATCACGCTTGCAACTTCTCTAAGTCTATTCAAAAATAGTCTAAAACTCCACTTCAAGTCACACTGGCTATGTCCTTGCTCAAACCCAGACTAGCTCTGTGCCATTAACTAAAACATAAACAACTAGCTAAGATGATAAGTACTTTGTATACTGTGATAAAGAAATATGTATCCTGTCTAACTCTATGTCATTATACTGCCTACCGTCCTTGCTAATATGTTATTAATGTTACATTTGTAGTAATCTCAGAAATAGTAATGGCAGTCTTGTACTTGTATGTAAATAGCCTATGTTTTTGTTAAGTTCTTTCACCTCATTTACTGTACCTAATTATCAATGTAACCCTGTTGGTGCTTTTCTCCCCGGGCCTCCGCTGAAAAAGGACATGTATCCAGTCGGACCATCCCTGTTAACAAATGTAAAATAAATAAAAATAAATAAACTAGAACCACGTCTTCATCCCAGAGCTTACTATTAGCTTACACATTGTTCTTCTAGTCTATTGCAGTTTAACAAATAAGTGAAACAGAAAAGGTACAAAAGATGACAGATAAACGGACACGAATTCAGGTAGCCCCTAATTAACAGTCACAAAACACATCTCATACATGTCAAAAGTGCCAGAAAGACTGATTACATTTTCACCCTCCACTGCCATGCCCACTAAGTGCACACTACACTAGTCATCACACACACACACACACACACACACACACACACACACACACACACACACACACACACACACACGCACCTTACCTGAACTTGTCTGTTCCGCTCGGCGCTCGCATATTCCCGTAATAATCCATTTATAAGTGTGTCCTTCTTGCAGGCAGCCAGATCCATTTAGAAAAGCAGTCGTTATTTCCTTCCCGCTCGCGTGCATTCAAAAACACACTGGCAATGCATGCACAACGTACGCAAGTGCTGAATTCCGACAGGCTGATGGAGCTGACGTCATCGCGCATGCGTGGTGATGTCAGCAACATGCAGGACAAAACATTAAAATAAAATATGCTGGGAAAATCAGAAATGAAGGGGTGCCACTCGGGAATCGTAGCACCCCATTTTTTGACCCCAAAAACTCAGCAAAAAACGGATAATTCAGGACAGTTGGGAGGTATGGTTTTCAGTATTTTGGGATTTAGGATTTTGAGTTTTCAGGATTTTGAATTTTCAGGATTTTGGGCTTCAGGATTATGAAGTTCAGGATTGTGATATTTCAGGATTCTGAAGGGAAACCATTTAGAGACACACTTCATAGGCTCAAAACTTCTTAAAAGACAGGTGGTGTGACTGACCATACAGAACCTAGCAGTGCGACCCAGAGATTTTAGTGAATAAATTGCTTCCCCCTTGATGAGGGCCATATTGATTATCCCAGTAATAAATTTGTTGGTACTTACCCAATTGCAATGGCAGAACTTAAAGGAAACCATTGTCTGACATTCAACAGGAGCTTGCTCCATAGATAGGATCTAAACCCAAAGAATCCCCTACCTCTTCAAAATGTCTTGTTTATGTTGTGATAAGGGTTAGGATTTTTAGAGTGAATATTTTTAGCATTACTAGTATTTCTAAGGTGGAGAAGTTCAAGCAGGGCAGGATTTTTCATTATCCAGAAGCTGCGGCAGAGACTACAATAGAGCAGCTAGCATGACACAAAGAAGGGCAGGAGGGTTCCTATTTTCTCTGATTAGTTAAGGGAAATCAGTCCTTTGATTATTTTTAGTCAGATAATTTTTGCAGTCTTTCTAGTTGGTCAAGGTAATTGCAGCAGCAAAAAGTGTTTTGTATTCTGTGACTGGCCTGATGAGATAATATCAGAGGGTCAAATAGCATCGATAGACCTGGAAGACATACTCTTGGTAATTAATTGGGCAAGGCAGAAGAATATCCTAACTATAACTGAAACATGATGATTTAAGTAGAGTTAATTGTTGATAAAGGTACCTTGAGCTCTTACGACTTAGTTTATCTTAAATTGGGTCCCATTTATGTGGTGATCAGTAGGACAGACTTGTTTCCGAAAGGCAACTGCAGTATATTTTTTGGCATTGTGCTTAAGGCCATGGTTTATGCAACAAGTGTTGGTTCTGGCAAACCCTTCTTGAAGGATATTAGTATCTGTGGGAGGAGTCAATAACAAAACCTAATTTGCGTCCATAAGCAAACTTGGTTAACTGTAGATATCTGACATATGCAGAACATCTCAGACACAGGACTCACTGATGTAAGATTAATGAACAAAATCACAAATTTATTTATAATTTTGTTTATGGAGCCTGAGAACTAGTCCAAAAACATTTTCAGCCATAGCTTAGGCTGTTATGACTCTGGCCCCATCTGTTTATATGCACTTAGTTCAATGTTGTTGTTGTCTTTTGGCTTTTCCCGGTTAGGGGTTGCCACAGTGGAACTCCGGTCTGCTAATGATTGGCAGTAGATTTTCATGAACGCCGAGGTGCCAGCTCAAAGTCCAACCTTTAATGAAGGCACTCCCATTTATGCATGTCTTTCGAATGCCCACCCAACCGCAGGGAGGACATGCAGACTCCACACAGAAGGCACTCTCCACACTCCAGCTGAGAATCAAACGGGAGAACCTCTTGCTGTGAGGCAACTATGCTACCGTTGCACCACCGCGGAAGTCTACAAATCAATATAAATGGTGCACTGAGAAGAGATACATTTCAACCATGCACTCAGCACTACTATTATAAGAGATGGTGCTCTGGAAATAGAGGAAGTTGGAATATGACACTAGGTATGGTACAGAGCAAGGCAGCACCATATGCTTTCCATGCAACATATGGAAAAACAACACTCTGGTGTGGAGAGAAAACACAAAACTGCAAAAGGCACATACTATAGCAATAATGTGCGGTGCACTGAAATACAGGTAGTATGGGGGAGAACTATATACATTGTAAAGAGACCCAAGGGCAGCAGACCATATACCTGCATTCTAAGTGTTACATCATGATGTGGGGTTTTATATAAAAGTAAATATTGTAGCACATGGTGTGCCACTCATGTAAATAGTGCACTTTTCTTCTGAACAACTGTCAAATAAAGAGATAAATGAGGGAATAGGGAAATAAATGTAGTAGTGTAAATGGGCATGACAATCACACACACACACACACACACACACACACACACACACACACACAATTAGGCAGCATAGCCAGCTTTAGGCACCAGCAAACCTGCGGTCGCTGGGGACCCCCTGGTCCTGGGAGGCCCCAAACAGAGCAAGTTATCTTATCTTGATATTTTGTAGCATGTCTGTCAAAGCAAGTGGGTAATAATAATTCTTATTTATATCTGCTTCAAAATTCAGCAATATCTCTAGCTATAGTAACAGTGTTTTGTCAATTAACAGGCTTCACAATTCCATTAATATTTTACAGCTGACATTGTGCCCATTGCTTAGTTTAATCCTACTGATGGACATTCTCTCCATTAAAACTAACAACTGATCGAGGTTTGGATACCTACAATGCCCATGGCTGTGGGGGGGCTTAATCATCCTTGACTGTGTAGGGGCCTCACAAAAGCTGCTGCTGACTGGAGAAAAATGAGGAGAAAAAACATATTGATTTTCTGATTATGTTCTTTAACCTGAACAGTGCTGGGATTTGACCATGTTAGGATAAAGCTGATAATGCACATAAACAAGGTAAGCGCTAGAGAGATCAGTAGCACACAGTGACTGACCTCAGTGTATACCTTGAATTTTAAAAAGAACTGTTGCTTCCAGTCTTCAGGGATGGTTTGGGGAGTTTTATAAATACTGACAGAACACCAGATACTATAGTTCAACTTCTTTAGTCAAGAATTCTGAGCAAAGCCAAAAATAATAGTGACTCAAAATCAATAACATGTTTTAAATATTACTCTAATTTACTCACAAAGTTAATATAACATAGGCATCTTTGGACAATAAAAAAATGAAATTCTGATCTCTGGATTATTGACTGTCTGCAATCCTAAATGATTTACCAGCAAGTCAAACTTTTTACAAGGGACAGAAAAAAATATCAAGCAAAATCATGGATGGTCTGTGAAATCAATGACATTGACAGTTACACATTACTCCTCAATGAGATAAATAAAAGTGACTTACCCCTGCTAATATTTGACAACTGCTAAACAACAGTAACTCATCGATTGTGGCAGTACCAGTGTTGTACAATGCATTGTTATTTGCTGAAATACGTATAGAACTAGTATTGCTGTGACCTGTGTGTGTGTGTGTGTGTGTGCGTGTGTGCGTGCGTGTGTGTGTGTGTGTGTGTGTGTGTGTGTGTGTGTGTGTGTGTGTGTGTCTGTGTGTTATTTAGGGGAGATGTAAAAGGATCACAGCAAGGCTGGCCCCATTGATGGGAGATCATATCTGTCACTTTCTTGTTGAGAGGCCACTCATGAGATAGGAGAATGGACCTGCTCAGTCTGTCTGCTGTAACACTGGACGTCCCCAGAATGTGCATTGCTATAAGAAGGCAACTGAATGAGATCACCCAGTGCTTCTTGACACAAGGGGTAGGATTTCCCCCTTGCTTGTTGATGTACCAAACAACTGACATAGTGTCTGTTTTGAATCCCAATTCCCCTTAAGGGAGGGCATCTTGGAAGGCCTGCAATACTACGAGCACTGCTCTAATCTCTAGAACATTAATATGCAAACTGCTTCTTTAAGGGACCATGTGCCTTGAACTGTTTTCTCCAGGAACAGCCCTCCCACCCAATCTGAGAAATGTCCATGGTCACTAAAGCCTTTGGTTGCGGGAGAATGAAAGGATAACCTTGTAGAACCTGATCTGATCGAATCCGCCACCAAAGCTACTGTTTGCATCTTTGAGTGATTGTTATCTTTGTTGACATTTGCTGGGAAAGAACTGACCATTGCGTTGTCAACACCCATTGGAGAATTCTCTTATGAAATCTTGCCAGAGGGACTAAGATAATGGCAGCTGACACTCACCCCAAGGTTTGAAGTATTAAGTGGGTTGAAATTTTGGTACTGCAAATTATTTTCCTGATCTGGAACCTGATAGTCTGTACTCTTGAAAAAGGAAGAGAAGCTGTCACTGAGGTCATTTTGAAGACTGCTCCTATCCTATGAATTCCATTGTTTAAGTTGGTTGTAACTGAGATTTCTTGTAATTTATGGTTATCTCCAGATGAGAGCAAGTCTGGATCACCTGATCTCTTTCTAGTAATAGTAGATGCTTGTTCGGGGCGGTAATGAGCCAGTCATCTAGGTATGGAAACACTCAGAATCCCTGCAGTTTCAAGTGAGTCACTACTACTGCCATGCACTTGGAGAACACCCTGAAGGCTGTGGTGAGGCCAAAGGGCAGTACTAAGAACTGATAGTGACTGGTTCCCAGCTGGAAGCATAAATACCTTCTGGATTGTCTGTTCAGTTTTATATGACAGCATGCATCCTGAAGGTCTATAGAGCACATCCAGTCATCCTTGCCCAGAAAGGGTAAAATGGATGAACCATCACCATCTGAAACTTTGTATTTCAAATTGAATTGTTCAATTTGCTGAGGTCCAGAATTGGCCTCCAGTCCCCTGTTTTCTTTGACACTAAGTAAGTTCAGAATTCTGTCTGGTCTAGTGGGACCTCTTGGATGACTCTTTTTTTTTCTAGCAACTTTTGTATTTCTTTTGCTGCTTCTTTCCTCTGACTGGGTGGAACATCAGTCTTGCATACAGTTGAAGGTAGTAGGGAAAATGGAATTATATAGCCTCTGGACACAATCCTCTGCACCCAAGTATCTCTAGTTATATCTAACCAGGCTCTCTGGTGCAGGGATAGTTGACCACCGATTGCCTCCACAGGTGGACAATCAGGCCTCCTTTCAGGAGCGCTGGCAGGGTCTATCAGAGAAAGAATCCCTGGATCCCTGGTTTTGCAGGCCTCCTCTGCCATGGGGGCATTGTCATCCATTAGTGTTTCCCCCTCTGCCCCTGGGAGGACTATCTCCATGTGTGAACTGGAAAGGACTCTGGGACTTTCTGAACCACATCTTCTGACCACCTTATTGAATCCTAGAAAAAGATCTTTCAGGAGTCACAAAAAGTACGCCCACTGCAGAAAGGGTCCTTCCATCCTTCTCACACCTAGAGAGTGTGTCTTTCACTTTTAGGTCAAACACCGAAATGCTGTCAAAAGGAGCATTGACGAATGCAAAATCATATAAGCGCGTCCAGGCATTCCTCCTACTAGGTATGCCTGAACCCACTGCCCTTGAAGCACCTTCAGCTGCATGTGAGTTAAGCCTCATGGGCGAATTTCAAATGGATTGGAAGGTAGGCAAATGATGGGCCACTGAAGGTTGAGCCTCAGCAGTAACGGTCCCTAGTAAAATGTGCCAAATAGTTCAGCAACCTAAGGGCAATGGTTGCTGATGCATAAACACACTTCCCAAACCTGTCCATCCACCTAGACTCCCTGGTAGGGGGATGGACTGAGGAACTTTGCTCATCAAGTTCCTTCTTAGTGGTCACCACCACAACCATGGCATCCACTGGCACCCCCTTACTCCAGAATTCCTTCCAGACAGGTGGAGCCAGAATCCAATCTGGCCTGTTAGAGATCAGCTCAGCTGAGTCAGACTCCTTCCATGCCTGCCTAGATATCAAATCAATGAGCTCATCGGCGGGCAGAGTAACCTAGCAGGTAGATGGGCCATCTCCAAAGGCTTATAGAAATACTGATTTCTCCAGTGAAGGGTTGTTTAAGGATTCCAAATGAGATATTTTCCAGAGGTGATTGTGGAAACTCTTCTCCCTCATGAAATCAGTATCCTCAGTGACTGTCTCTTGCAGACAGTCCAAGTGCTTCCTTTTGCACTTCCTCTTCCAAGGAACTTCCTCAGTGGGATGATCTTGTGAAGTGTTGGAAGAAATTGTAATACCTTGCTGGGTGATCTGGAGGCCTTGGGTTGGCTGTCCCTGTGGCATAGAATGATGTGACTCCAAGCACAGAGACATTTGGGAACTAGACTGTAGATCTGAAGAGGGTGGATCCATCCATCCTGTTGGGACATAAAACACTCTCTTCATAACCTCAAAGGCAGACTGCCCTGGAGAGAAAGAAGACAGCAGCTTTGAGAAGACAGGCTTCTGGATCACTGCCTCCCAATGCCCTGAGAGCAATCCCCCAGAGGTGGAAGCCAGAGCCAAGCTATCCAATGCTGAAGCTCCGAGGGACACAGATGGCTCCAGAAACCTTGGAGTTGACTCCAATGCCTCTGACCCAACGAGGCAGCTTCAGCTACTAGAGTCAAGCAGATCTGAAGAAGTTAGAGCCAATGTGCTCCGAGAAGTCTTTGGATCTGAAGATAAACGAATCTTCAGATCCAAGATGAATGGACCCAGAAGTCTAGAGACTCTGAAACCATTTGTGGGATCAGAGAAGGAGTAGACAATGGTGGTGTAAGAGACTGATGGGCTGCCTAACCTGAGGAGGTAGGAGCTAGGAGAACATCCATCTGAATCTGTGCCAAGAGAAACTTCCTCATCATCCTGTCCACATCTTCCTCAGTTAGACTCCTGGAAGAAGAGATTATGCAAGGAACTGGATCCAACCTCAGGGAATATCTTGCCCTCAGAAGAATCTTCAGGTCAGAAGAGCTTGGATCTGAAGATTTTCTGGTCAGATCTGAAGGAGAGAGTACCTGAGCAGATTTAGGATCCGTTTTACATTTTTAATTCGGTGGCTCCGATAAAGGCCTGGAAGAAGCAGATGGCCTTGGAGACTTAGTCAAGGTCTCCTTATCTTTTATTTTGGGGGACTGATCCCAAAAGATAGCCTTTACAAATGAGGATGGAAGCAAACATTTCAATATTAATTTATTTTTCCTATGTGCTAAGGCCCTTGGATTGAAATTCTTGCAGATAGTACATTCCTCCTGTAAATGTTGACGGCCTAAACAATATACACATAAAAGATGGGCATCTGATATGGGTAATTTATGCCCACACCTCTCTCATTTTTTGAAGCTGGCTGGCGCTTTGTCAGACATGATGATTTTACAGGAAAAAATAGAAAGGGGATTTTTTTTTTTTTTTATATATGAAAAATAAGGATGAAAACAAGAGAAAAATACCAACTATGATAAAAATATTACACAAATTTGTAGCTAATAAGGGAATAAAAAAAGTAGGGAAAGAAAATTACCAACAATGGTATAAAAGAGTCACAGTGATTGTAAAAGAAGGGAAATAGGAGGGTGTTATAGTTGTGCAGTGGTTAGCACTGTCGCCTTACACCAAGAACCTGAATCTGGTTCAGTTCTCAGCTGGGGTGTCTTCTGTGTGGAGTCTGCATATCCACCCTGCAGTCACATGGGTTTCCTCTGGGTGCTCCAGTTTCCTCCCACATGCCAAAGGCATGCAGTAGGTGGACCGGACACTCTAAACTGGCCGTGAGAGTGTGTGTGTGAGTGAGTGATACAAATGAACTACTGCAGCAGGGCTAGCCACCCAGTGGTGTAAATCTTGGCTCAAGATGATTGTCACTGCTGAAGTGATACCCCGACCCCATGTGCAAAAATGGGAAAAGTGGTTGCAGATGGATGGATGGATATATATAAAAAAAATCAGAAAAATGCACTTATCTTAACAAAAGCTCAAGAGTTCAGGCTAACCATGTCTTTCGCGAAAAGTGGCAAATGAGATCTAAGGTATGTTATGGGTTGGTGCATTATAGGTAGGGGAAGAGCTTGAGCGTTTTTGGTGGCCATGAGCTTTAGCAACTGCCGAGTCAGATCCGTGGATCAGATCTGAACCCAACAGTTGTGGACAGAATGAAATATGACATCAGATCACAGTTTTCCATGTTAAGAACCTCAAGTCAGCCAGATAAGCTGACTCAAATGGAACAAGTGTTAGTTTGTCGAACACAAAATTAAAATTCCAAGTAGTAAATACCAGTTTTCTTTTTGATCTCTTTCACAAAACTCCTTTCCATAACCTGAGACTGCATTGAAACAGGAGGCTCCATGGGCAAACATGCTGAAATGGCAGATAAATGAACCTTGATGAAAGAATATGAAAGGACAAAGGATAGTAACTCATACAAATATTGTAAAACCATAAAAATATTAGGCCTCTGTGGGTGCTGATTATATTGTTGTCCCCAACTAGAAAATCTTCTCCATTTGCTAGTATATGATTTTCTAGCAGCAGGCTTTCTTGTCTCCATTAGTACCTGCTGTGCATCCTAAGTAAGCAGGTTCCCAAAAGGGAATTAAGACCCTATCAGCCAGGCACTCATTTGAAGTTAATTAGGATCGGGGTGTATCAAACACCCCTGTTCTTTTGTGAGTAGTTCCATTCTGTGAGGAAGCTTGTGCTAACTGCCAGTTGGCATTTCCAACATATGGAGAAAGAACTGCTGCCTGGGCCAGAAGGGAGTCACCACAATGATTTAGGATACTATCTGAATCTTCAAAATACCCTTGACCTGCTAAGCTTTTCTGCCAAAATATTTAGCTCTGACGAGATGTAGGATGCCTGTAGAGTGAGATTGTCCTGGGAAGCTATATCCCAGGCTAGCATGACTAGTCTGAAAAGGGGGTAAGACCTGGTTATCTTTGCTTGTAGATGTACCATATGACTGTGGTATTGTCTGTAACAAAATAAAAAAACAGTAGCAATATCTGAAGGCAACCAACACTTTAATACGAAATAACACCTCAAGTAAGCACTTTCATCTTCTCTAATTAAAACACAGAGACTTCTTCAGACTGAGGTACAAACTAGTATTTTCCACTTTTAAAAAACCTAACGCATCACATGATCTACTCAAAACGTTACATAATTGATAAAATTTACATGGTTAATGTAAAAAATTTTACAAATATAAAAACATTTTTTCTTTTTTTTTTCATATTGGATGTAAAAACATAGGCAGAAAACATACAAGCCACACAAGCATTAATGCTTCAGTCCTTTTCTCTTTAAATACATAATAAAATCCACTCTATTATTCAATCCTGGTGTAAAGCAGGCATTCACCCTTACTTGCCAACAGTATTTTAACTGACCCAGCTCTTCCTCTATATTTATAACATTAAAACTACTAGATAATATTTCTAAGACCAAGAATTTGTAATCAGCCTTACACTTCTTCATTTTGTAATGTTTGCTCAGTGCGTTCCTGTCATCTCCAGTTTGAAAAGCATATTTGTGTTTATAAATCCTTCTATTTAATTTGCAGGTAGTTCTACCCACATAGAAGGAATTATGCTCTAAACATACAGCCAGGTCAACAACATTTTTTGACTTGCAGCTAAATACATTACATTAGCCATGTGAATTTTATCAATCATGTGACGTTTTGAGTAGATCATGTGGTGCATTAGGTTTTTTAAAAGTGGAAAATATTAGTTTGTACCTCAGTCTGAAGAAGTCTCTGTGTTTTAAGAAGAGGAGACAAAAGCGCTTACTTGAGGTGTTATTTCGTATTAAAGTGTTGGTTGCCTTCAGATATTGTGACTGTTTTTTTATTTTATTCAGTTTTCTGTCAACTTGAAGACATATACGGTACCAAAGATGATTCACAAATTTGAGTACCTGTATTAGAGCAAGCATTTCTTTAATATTTCTGTGCTTGCATTTATTCTTGATGTCCCAAACAACTTGCATTTTTCCCTTCTGAAACTGCTTCAGAAACAAAGTCTAAGCTGTCTGTGGTGGCTGATTGCTTTGGAGCGGGGCGACTTGGGTTTTGGAAAATTTACTGTCTTCACCAAGACATTTCTCTTTTGACAATCCCAGAACTGGAATTTGAAATAATAAGGGGTGTTGATGCCAGGACCAAAACGACTTCAGATATCACTGTGTCTTTCTCATGTGGAGTCTTGCCAGGGTTATCGTGGCAATCATAGATGTGATGAAACCCAAAATACTAAGGTATCCCCTCAGAATAACCAAAGCCTGAGTGGTAAACCCTAAAAACAGAAATAGGTATAGATCTATTTTCTTTTTCTGTTGAAGAAAAGCTCTTTAAACTGTGGTGTCTAGAAGATACCCTAGGAACACAATCGCGTGTGATAGAGTCAAAATAGACTTTTGAATGCTTTTGGGAAATCCCAGCTTGTGTAAAAGATCTCTTCCCCAAGCGAGAGATTCCTGACATTTTGAAAAAGACTCTGTAAAGATAATCAAGTCTTCTAAATATGGAAAATAACTGGAGCTAAACACTTTCTGAACATTCTTGGTCCAATGGATAGTCTAATGGGTAATTTAGAAAACTGGATGTGAGCCTGACACACATTACCTTAAGAAACGCCTGAAGTCTGGATGAATAGGGATGTGATGATATGCATCTTTTAAATCTAGTGCTACCAGAAAAGTTAAATGAAGAAGAAGGATTACCAGTTTGTGAAGTGGCATAATTTTGAATTTGGTCACTGTCACATATTGGTTTAGGAAAGAAAGATCCAGAACTGATCTCCAAGTATTTTCTTTCTTTGGCACCAAAAACATCCTTGAATAAAAACCTTTCCCAATCTATGAATAGGGAGTGGCAGCATCATGCCAAGAGACAACAGGTTGAAGGACAGGTAGAAATAGAGGAGTTTGATTTGGGGGTTCAGGAATTACCCCAAGAAGGGAGGAATTTCTTCCCACTGCCATCTTTTTGGAAGGGAAAAGGAGCTGTCATTATGACAGAGAGGAGCAAAGTCCCTTAAATAGTCATTCTGTCTTGTTGGACTGTTCTTAGTTTTGGGAGGGGGGTCCTGTATCCTTTCTGGAACTCCCTTGCCATTTCTTCTTAAATATCTGTTTAGCAACATTTTGCTGAGACTGATTTTTTTTTTTTACTTACCAAAGTGAAGGGTTAGAGAATCTCTTAGAAATTTTGCAAAAGGAGGGCTGAAAAAACATAGACAGTCACTGTATCATCTTACCAGTCTCATCACATTTTTTGATAACCACTGCAGCAGAAGGACTAAAATCTTATTTTTCATATCATCTGGGAAGTTGTGAGAATACAGTCAGGCGGCAAACATCCTCAAAACAGTACCAGTGGCCAAGGCCCTGGAATAAGTATCAACTGAGTCATGCACACACTTTAATCAATGAGTTGTGACTTCTAAAATGGAAGAAATTAAACCATTTAAAGCAGGTTTTTCCTCATAAGAAGAAACTGAAGACAAAACATTCCTCATGCTTTCTCACTTAATCAAAATAAACATTAACATATGAGCCTGACAATTCAAAATTCTGAAAAACCAAAGTTGCAGAAGCATACACTTTTTTTCCCATACTTATCAAATTTTCCCATCCTAGACTAAAAGTGTAGAACTGGAATTAGCTAAAAATTTAGCAGCAACAGGATTATCTAAAACTATAGCTGCTGGGCCAGGACAGAGACACACACATCCTTCAAAGTTGACAGAACTGAAGCATGGGTGAAGATTCTGGAAATTCCAACTGTAACAGCTCATAGTATTTTTTGAGGGACCAAGAATCTTCAGGGTTCTCCCACTGAAAACAGACACATTCTGGAAGTAGGCAGAATCAGATACTAGGACTAGGACAGAAAATGAAGGACCATCTTCCATAAACAAAAAGAAAGCATATCCCAGATTAGGCTAGTGCACTTGACTTCAGGACGAAGAGAGCAGGATGGGTCACATTCTGTTCTCAAGTTAAATGACAGATTAAATACCACAGACAAAGCACTGAAACACTTTGTCTCTTACTGCTCTTGTAGTACCTTCTAATCGGTCATCACCCAGTCACACTCTCAACATCTTGTACCCCAGGGTAGCTGCCCCCTTCCCTCCGACCTATATATGCCTCTGCTGCAGTTCTTCCTCACCTTAAATATATAGTTTTGAGGAAAATAACAGTATACAGCAATACAATAGCTAGTACAGTTTATGAACATTCCAGCTCTGCAACTATAAAACCAAAGCTTACTTACAGCTATCTACTAGTAGACTTTTGCAATATTTCTAAAATATTTGGCTAAGACTACAAAAGATCAATGTACTGATCAGTATTCTACCACATAAGCAAACATACACAAATACATAAATCAATAAATTAATCAATCAATAAATAAAATATTTGTAAGTAATGTATAAATTGTGTGTGTGTGTGTGTGTGTGTGTGTGTGTGTGTGTGTGTGTGTGTGTGTGTGTGTGTGTGTGTGTGTGTGTCTATGTCTGCATATATGTGCATGCATGTGAGTGACAAGCTACTGATAAATATATTACTTCTAGTGAAAACAACTCATATAGCCTAAAAGGTACTGCAGCAGTGCAGAATTCTAATGTTATCTGTAAGCGCAACTTACACAACTGTTCTTTCCATCACTCAGCACCTTCTCTTGCTCTGGAATAGACTCCCCTTGCATCTCAAACAGTGTAATTTCCTGTAAGGCCTATAAGATTTGTATTGAGTAAATGAAAAAATGTAGAAAATTCCTGAATCAATTTCCCTTTTCATCATATTGCTTGAGAATCTAGGTAGCACATAATTTTTATTTTTCATAGGAATAATAGGAAATACAAGCCTATTAGACCAGGGACCAAGTGTGCCTTGCCACAAACCACCCTCGGGCTCTACCAGCCTTTTCAAGGAGGGCATGGCCCATAAGTCCCAGAGAGTATTTTAATGTACCAATCCAGTTGTCAAAGCTCTGTTTGAAAGCCAATGGTGAGTTTACTCCAGCGCAAGGGAAGGTTCTGGGTGATGGAAAGTACAGTTGTGAAAGTTGCACTTACAGATAACATTAGAATATCTAACTGCTGCAGTAGTATTTAGGCTAAATGGGCTATTTCTTCTCTAAGAAACAACAACAGGTTATCTTCAAAAAACCTCTGCCCCCCCCCCCCCCCCACACACACACACACACACACACCTCACTCTGACTTCTGAATGAATTTGTTGTCTCCACAGATGAATTTCCCTTTCTATGAAGCCCAAACTGGAATATGATACTCCAGAGGAAAAAGTGTTGGGTTTATACATTTTAGAAACTATTGCATATATCTCATCTGTAACCTGGGTAGGGTAACCATAAGAATCATATAAGCCATAAACACTAGGATCATGAGAATTTCTCTTGCAAAAGTCTGGGACCAGTTGTAGAAGCTCAGGAAAGAGAAGTATCTATAAGACAGCCCAGAAACATAATCATGTGAAACAGAATCAAGGAGGAATTTGCAATAAGTGGCTCTGTTAAATAGAGGGAACAAAATAGGATTTATTGAGTGGGCCATTGTAGATGTCAAAAGTAATGTGAACAATAATAGCTGACCCTATTTTTCAGAGAGGTTTGAACAATCAGTAACAACAAGTTATAGTAATCAATTGGATAATGTCAGCAGGGTCACATTAACATAGTCGAGTGATGTGAATAGAGTTTGTGACATTGTGAAAAAGATTTGGCCCATTTTATTGACTGATCCAGATATAGGTAAGGCTGTGGGATCACAATCTCAATTTGCCTTTAAGAATAGTAAATCGTTGAAACAACGTTTATGTTATAAACAGATGCAGATGCCCCTAACTGTTTCAGAACGAAAGGGTATATTTGCGTGCAGATCTTGAAAAGCCTGTAAATATATCTGGCCTGTAAGTGAAGTGATGCACCCTAGAATTTTCTTTTTATGCTGATTGTTTGACTAAGAACATTGTTTATTTAGCGAAATGTTGTTCCTGCGAGTGTTTTTATGGTGGGAAAAGTAATCTGGACCTTGAAGGAGAGGTTGATGGAACACGTAAATGATATTCGTAATGTCAGACTCACTAATGCATTAGCTAAACATGTGTATGAAGCAGGAGAATCACATTATTTTAAGTTTTTAGTTTTACAGAGAATTAATGGTAACATAAGGGAGGGAGATGTGGCTAATGATACTGAATATGTAGAGTTGAGATGGATAATAGATTTTAGAGCCAACATCCCTCCTGGTCTTAATAGTGCTGCCTCTTTAAAACCTGAACTTAAGAAGAGGGGCTTGTTGCACTGAGTGAATCATATGACTATGTTTTTAATTGTGACTGGTTAAACTATTCTATTTAAGTATTTTATTGTATATACTTATTGTGGTCTGAAGAAGCTGGTGACCGTGAAAGCGCTTAACAATTTTATGTTTGTCTCTCAGCCTTGTGGACGCCTTATTTTCTGCATTACTGTTTTTTGGATTTGGTCCGGGCTCCACTACATTTTTGTTTGAACATTCAACACATCCTCAATGGATGGCAGCATATGAAAGATGGGAGAGGAATGAGGTATATCCATTTGTAACATGTCATAGTATCTCCTAGTTTGGAAGGAACATATTTTTCTTCCCATAAAAATGCCTCATTCATCCTAGATATGTTCTGATTAAACGAAAACTCCTCCATGACTGAATAACAATTAATATTTTCCTTACAATCAGAAATTTGGGATTGGGAATCTGTAGAAGAAGAAGCCCATATCTCTTTCAAAATCATAATAGTCAGGCCCTGTTCTCTCAGGAATTACTTCACAGGGGATGCCCACCTGTAATGTCTTCTGTGTACCGATATTCATTGCCTGTAATCCCTGCCTTGCCAAGGTAAGACATTCAACTTTCGTAACTGAAATTGCTTTTTCAGATGAGCAATGTTTAATCTTTTGTTTAGTGGAACTCCTATGGAAGAAGACTGACTTGAAGGAGGAACATCTGCCTGGTCTAATGGTCTCCTACCTCAGTTACCCCGAGAAGAATCTCATGGAGCATCTCCCAGACCTACAGAAGATTGTTCTTCCTTGACAGTCAGAAGGTAACCTGTCAATAAGTGTTCACAAGCAGCACACTTGCACTCACAATGCTTTCCCTAGTCCCTTCAGGAGAAAAAAAAAACACATGCAGAACATAAATTCCCTGTCAGTATCCTGTTCAAACACTTACTGGCAAAAAGCAATATGGCAGGTAGGTTGTTACAAAGTGTGCGTCTGCATTACACTGCCACATATATTCCTGTTTGTCCTTACAGAAAAATGTTTTTTTCAAAAAAATCAAAGTTTACACAAACAGCATAAATTCTCACAGAGACAGACCCAGTTAGATTAACAGACATTATTAGCTAAGAATAGTGATCCCTGATAGGAAAATTCCAGTATTGTGAAAAAATACTGGGTTTCTAAAAGATGAAATACCACTGGGTTTCTAAAAGGTGAAATACCACTTTCAGTCAAAGAATAAAATATATAGAATTATTCTTAAAAGGGCAATTATTTCTGTGTGGAGGGATTCCCCAACAGGGACTTATCTACCAGAAACAAAGTTTTTAGACAATTACTAGTCCTGTGAAGCCCAAGAGATGATTATTCTCAACACAGCAAGAAAATACTAAGAAATCTTTACTCTGACTGCTGCTTTCTATCCCTGTGATTAGCCAATCAGAAGTTAGAGTGAAGGTTGGGGTGAGAGCTTTTTGAGGGTGTCTGATTGTTGTTTTCTAGACAGGAAACAACCCATATAGCCTAAAAGCTATTGCAGCAGTGGAATGATGAACATCTATTTCTCCATTTAGCTTCATTTATTCCCTGATGTAGACTGAAATCTCTTGTTCTAGTGTTGGCTGCACTATTTCACACATTGAGATAAAGGTCTCAGATAATGGTATCCCTGAGTAGTAGATAAATTAATTGATAAAGATCAATCAGGATTTATAGTCAACACATTAATGTATGATAATATAAAAGGGGCAGTAACTCTTCTAGATTTAGCAAAATGAATGAACTAGAAACTGGCCCTAATTAGCTTAGATGTCAAGGAGCTTTTGATTCTATAGTTTGGAACTGCTTGTTTAAAACTTTAGGTGCATTTGCATTTCCATAACAATTTATTGGAATATTAAAAGAACTTGTACAGAGACTCCAAAGCATATGTTAATATTAGATCTTATATTTCTCAAGGATTCACTTTAAACAAAAGCACAAAGCAAGGGTGTCCCTTGCCACCTCTACTATTTACATTACTTATTGAAACCTTAGCTAATAGTATAAGAAGCAATGAAAAAAATGTATGGCTTCTCAATTAAAAATTATCAATTTAAAATACAGCTTTCTTGCAGATGATGTTTTACTAACTAAACTTACTGTAGGAGATGTAAATTATTTGATCAAAGAAATAGATGAGGAAATTGAAAAGTTTCAAGATGTATCTCTGCTGAAATGTAATAATAATAAAACTGAAACTTTAGTTTTAAATCAATTTCTAGATAGTAAAATTAAAGATAAATATTAATGTAATTGGGAAGGAAAAAAAACTAAAATATTTAGGAATACAAATCTATCAAGGGGTCGGTAAGATTATTAATAATAGTTGTGAAAAAAAAATAATTGAAGAAATGTTACTTCTTATTAAAAATGGAATGAATGATTTTTTACTTTTGAGGATTGGTTAGTATTTATTAAATTATCATATTAACCAACATTATATATATTGCATTCACTAGCTTTAATACCTGACAAAAAAAACTTTTACAAGAAAATGGAAAATGTTAACTTCATTCTTAAGATATCCTACAAAGTCGTGAATTCCTTATAGAAATCATATAAGATTATGGAAGTATGGTGGTATTAGCTTCCTAGATGTAGAATCTTACTGTATTGCTGCAAATTTTAACTCTACTATATCCTAGATAGACCCAGCCTACACTAGTCAATGGAAAACCATTCAGGAGCAGATTATACTAAATTCTCATAAGATTATCAAATATAATAAATTAGAGATATGTAACGATCCTTTCATCTGGTTAATAAAATGTATCTTTGAAGTAAATTAATTTCAGTCTTTAGAGTCTGCATATATGAAATCAATTCTTAAAACAGTTAAGAAACATGTTTTCAAACCTCCATTATTATCAAAATGGAAATTTTGGGGTTTTTCCATTACACACACCTCTAGATTTAAGGATACTCAGCACAATGTTAAAATTAATTTATTAAAAAGGAATGGATTAGTATTATGGTCTGACTACTTTGCAAAGAGGAAAATCTAAGAATATTTAATGAAAGATTATAAGCTGGATGAATCTGTTAACTAGTTAATATTATCCATCAGTAAGAAATTAAATGAATTTGTAGATAACATGAGTGAAGAGGAATACAACACTATTCCCCCATTATATGTTTATAAGAATGCAATCATCTAAGGTAAACTGACCTACAAGGGAAGCTTGTCCAAGTTATATAAATTAATTATAAACAATAATAATTTTAATGCAACATTCTGGAACTTTTTAGATAGTAGTGGATTGAATTACTCTAGATGGTAAGAACAGAATTTTGTTACTTAAATCAGTCAGTCAAACTTCTTCAAGTTTATAATGGAACATGTTTATGTGGAAATATGTACATAGAATGTTTGTTACTCCCTATAAAATCTCTAAGTTTAGTAAAATGACTTCCTTAGTTTGTTGAAGATCTAGTATAGTCATAAAACTGGACACGCATATTTATGGATTGTGAAAAATTGAATGTATATTTGGGAAGGGATACATTTATTTTTAAGTGGTTATAGTCTGATGATTGTTCTTTAACTAAATCAGTGATACTAATGAATGTTCCACTTCATTTATATGTAAAAGCCAAACAACAAAAAAAAAATCTTCCGGAGTCTACTGGCAGTAGTTAGAAACATTACTGCAAAAAATGGAAATCAAACTCAGTTTCTAGATTCAAAGAATTTTTAAATTTAACAGAAATACTATGCAAAAGTTTGTAGAATAAGATCTATAAATCATAAGACTTTTGGTGGTTGGGATAGCCTTGAAATGTTGCTGTTGAAATACCAAGACTCTTAATGTGTTAATTGTATAAGATTACCTTGATGATTCAGTGTATTCCTAACATTGCATGCATTGTATAACAGTTGGATTTCTTTCTTTTTGTGTACATATTGTAAATATGTCAAATTAATATTTTTTTCTTAACAATAGACTCCTGGCATTGTGAAAGATAACCTTGATGTTATCTAATTTATGATTTGAGTTGTCGGTTAGGTTGAAATGTTCATTAGAGGAACTCTAATAAAAAAGTAGAATGATCATAGCAAAGGTTTTGCCCAGTATGTAAAAGCCCTTTAATAAGGGGTATAGACCATCCTTGGCAAATAAATAATCTTGTCAATCATCTTCTGCCAGGAAGACAAATACTTGACCCCCTAAAGTGACATCAGCTATGTAGCCATCTGTTGAAATCAATTACATTTTCTTTGAATTTAGGCATCATTATCAATGATGAGAGAATACCACTCAAAACCATTGTCTTACTCTTGATGAAACCTTCTGCAGCAAGTCCCAGCAAGTCGTTCTGCATATCTTTGATAAGTTTTCATGCCAGATCATTCATTCCCACAAGGGTTATAATCATACCATAGTTATACTTGCTGGAGGAGAGGGTTTTCTAATTGAAAATGCAATAATCATTAATCACACATTTTATTGTCAAAATATTCTGCTCTTCCCTTTTACCATGGCCAGCCTTAGGCATAGATAAACTAGGCAGTTATCTAGGACTCATCTCATTTTGGAATGGAAATGGGAACTTTTTCAACTTTTTTTTTTAATTTTTACTAGATTATTTCCTGTTTTAATAGGCACCTCTTAATCTGTGAGGCAGTAGTTATGGTTTGTTTTGAGCTGACAGTTGCTTCATCTTGTCTGCATCTCTGAGGTAAGTCAAGTGACAGTGTGCAGTGACCAGCAGAAATTGTGCTCATGAATATTAAAATATTTAATCTGAACTACCTAACCCTCTCCAAGCAATAGCAAGTAGAATCCACCTAGTAGTATAGTTTGTGTAAGTGTCTGCAGCACCCCCGACAGCATCTTCTCATGGATAAACACTGTTCCAAAGATAACAAAGGCATATATAGTTTGGACTACAGTCACCTTTTATTGCTTGATTGTTTTTTTTTTTTTTTTGAGGGGGGTGGAGATGCCTAGTAAATTCCTGACAGGTTAAGGAATTTAGTACAGCTAACAGAGAAAAAAATGTGCTGCTAAATATCATTCCTCAAAGTTTTGAAATTATAAAGTGGTTTTGCTTAAAAGTTACTTAATATAATGAGTTGCTGCAGGGAAATCATTTGTGCTGTGTAAAGTGAACTATTTTGTCAACTGCCAGGGACTGTAATGATGAAGAAACATTTAGAGCTACTTATTAATTTATTCATTCTCATCTGGATTTATAGTTCTCTAGTGCTAATTATTTTGTCCCACATTTTTCTCTCTCTCTTCTTAAGTCTGGGGATTCCAACAGTATGTTAATGTATAAATGATGTAACATTTGCATTTGTATCTATTTATTGCTATCTAGATTTGAATTTCTCAACTGAAATACATTACCATGGCCACCATTACTTTCATTTTTATCCAAATCAAAAATCTGAGAGCCAAACAGTTTTTGGAGGTGGGAAAGCACAGAGTATGGGTGTTAAAATAGCAAACTGTATTATACAGTTTTCTAGGAGGTGCAGTATGGGTGCATAAAAACGAGTTGAACTGAAATACATTAATGCGGGTATTATTTTATTCACTTTGACAAGGCTAGAGAAAAACACTGCACATTCTGGAATGATCGTATTAGTCAACTGACTTTTTTACTAACTTAGGCAAGGTAGGCTACACTGCCAAATATTTAAGGAGTAGTTTGCTAAGATATTTCAGGCATGAGGTAGCTGCCTAGCTAGGTTTGTGATGTCTCAATATCTCCTATATGCCTCTACCTCTTTACTGCAAAATGAGTTAAAATCTTGTTTATGGTGCTAGCAACTATGGTTTCTGAGCAGAAATGCAGAATATAAATACATCTGTTATAAAATGAGAGATATTCTGCCTTCAGTCCATTCAGCTCAGTGCCTACAGTGTTTTAAGAAATCAGAGAAACATTTTATTTGTATTTACTTTTATTTAAGCTTGATAAACAGGTATGAGAAATGGTCCAAAGACAATTTTCAGTCATGACCCAGGCTAAGATACAATAATAATTTTAAAAAACAAGAAACAGTAACAATGTTTCAAAACAGCATTTATAAACTAATTAATTTCTGAGTTATTGTCCAAACTATTTATATTTAAGTCACATTATAATCAACAATTATAGTTTAGTAATTAGTCTAGCAGTGCTTTTACATTAACGTTATTTGTACAAATCATTGCATTTTATATAAGGCTACTAGCACTATTTATTTACATATTTATATTAGTTGAATTGTTGTCACTATGTTTCATTATGGTTGTACAATTTTTAATTAGCTGAACCTTTTTAAATGCCTTTATTGAATTGTCACTTGTGACATAGGCAAACTTATATTTATATAAACATAATCAAGCCATATTAACAAGTTCACATTAATAAACAGTTCATATAACATATAATCATATAGCCAAAGCAACATTTCATAAATTGTACAATTCTTCATTTCTCTTAAACCTCATACCTCCTCCAAAACATTTTTCTGTGTGTACTGTTCTCACAATTTCCATTTATTTCTGTGTAATTTATTCTGTCCTTGTCCATAAATCCCACTTACTGCTGTTTTCTCTATCACAATGTTCACTGCTTCAAGTATAGTTGGTTTAGATTTTGATTTCCATTTTCTAGTAATTGCCTTTTTGACAGTCATTAAATTTAAACTTAACAAGACCTTAGTAAGTCTATGCAATTCCAGTTCTGTATTCCACCTTAAAAATATCATTTCCTTAGTTACACTCATTTGCTCACCCAGTATTCCTAACAGAGTAGTTTGTAGGTCTTTCATTTAGGATTCCCCTATCCCTTTCTCTTTGTCTATACTCTGATATTAGTGCCTGATAGGGAAGGCAATCACTAGGCTGCAATACAAAAGACTTCTTTGCCTCTTCCCATCCTATTACCTTTCCCTCTCTAATTATTTGTTCCCAATAGCTTGTTTCATTTGCCAACTCCCTCCGGTACATTAAATCCCAGCTTACTCTGCCAAATGCTTTCTCTGCATCAAGACCCAACAACAACAGCAGTATTTTCTTACATTCTGCTTCCCTGTGGATCATCATTCCTATATTACTGTTGTCAAAATGTTTGCCTCCCCTCCACAAAACTCCATTGATCCATATCTATCAATTTTAGCTAGTGTAGAGATAAACACTTTGTAATCATGGTTTTAAATTGAAATGAGTGGGTATGAAGCTGGCTGTGATGGGTCTTTACCCTCCTTGGGTATTACAGCCACTACAGCTTTCTTCGAAGATGTTGGTGCTGCCCTTGCTTTCAAAATACTGTTCACCAAAACCTTCTAGATCTTTATTACTTTCTTCTCTCCTAACATCCAAACTTCCATAGGAGAACCATCTGTTCCTGAAGACTTTCCTGCAGATTGATTATACATAATCATTTTTGTCTCCTCTTATATTGTTAATCGATGAACCTCATCTACTTCTAACCTTGAAATACTCAAGTCTTCCATAAATATTTCCATTTGTGCTTTTTCTTGATTTCCATATTTCTCTGCTTTATACACATCTTCATAAAATTTCTGAAATATCTCTAGCACTCCTACAGGATCGCTGGTTATTTTTATTGTTACAGGCTCCCTGTGTTTGGTGATGGTTTCACTTTATAATCTCAAAGTACTAAAATACCAAATTTTAGTATCTCGAGACTATAAAGCTGAAAACTCAAAAAACTGACACCCATAACCGCGAAATTCAAAATCACAATCATACACATACACACACCATCACACAAACAAGCACATATAGACCTACCTAATGACACTACAACAAACACAACATAACAACAAGCGTTTTCCAACTTGTACCAACTCAACACAGATCCTCGTGGTGGCCTGCAGAGTGATCCAAGCAGCAGAGAGCTAAAAGAGTGACTTTCTACCAGATATAAGTATTTTTTGTGGCTTTCCCACTGTTATTAAGCTAGCGACTGTATTTCGCCTGTTTTACTGCTACTTTAAGTGATTTCTGCATTTTACACTGTTTATTGCACTTTAAGTTACTAATTGTTGCAAATTGTTTCTGTAGGCTACACACTAAAGTGCACTAGCCGATTTACAGCATTTATAGCATTTACTGTCTGTTTTTTTCCTTGTCTCTGTAAAAAAAAAAAAAAAAAAAAATCTCTTGTTTTCCCACCTTACTGAACTAGAGTAGTCCAGTTTCAGAGTTGCTGATCCCTGGGCTTTGTTTTTAGTTCCTGTTACTGATCCATTGCCTTATTAGGAAGGAGGGAAGTTTTTTTGCTTACCAGTGGGAGTGGGAAGCACTGAGCAGCCTTTTTGTCCGATTTGGTGAAGTTTCAGCCAGAAACTAGTAGTCCATTGGTTGTTTTGGGCCAATTCCTAGCTCCTTTCAGCCCCCTGCTATAAAACACGCTAAACGCGCGTTTTCCAGCTTGTACCAACTCAGCACAGATCCTCGTGGTGGCCTGCAGAGTGATCCAAGCAGCAGGGAGCTAAAAGAGTGACTTTCTACCAGATATAAGTATTTTTTGTGGCTTTCCAACTGTTATTAAGCTAGCGACTGCATTTCGCCTGTTTTACTGCTACTTTAAGTGATTTCTGCATTTTACACTGTTTATTGCACTTTAAGTTACTAATTGTTGCAAATTGTTTCTGTAGGCTACACACTAAAGTGCGCTAGCCGATTTACAACATTTATAGCATTTACTGTCTGTTTTTTTCCTTATCTCTGTAATAAAACAAAAAAATCTCTTGTTTTCCCGCCTTACTGAACTAGAGTAGTCCAGTTTCAGAGATGCTGATCCCTGGGCTTTGTTTTTAGTTCCTGTTACTGATCCATTGCCTTATTAGGAAGGAGGGAAGTTTCTTTGCTTACCAGTGGGAGTGGGAAGCACTGAGCGGCCTTTTTGTCCGATTTGGTGAAGTTTCAGCCAGAAACTATTAGTCCATTGGTCGTTTTGGGCCAATTCCTAGCTCCCTTCAGCCCCCTGCTATAAAACACGCTAAACGCGCGTTAGCGCGGAGTTGCCACTGTTGCACACAAAAGCAGTGGCGGTTAAACAAGGTTAAACTATTCGGGCCATCTAAATTCCACTCTTCAAATTTTCCCTTAGAACTACCTTCCTCGAGCTGTACTGCTGATCTAACCAGCATATCCTATAACTGAAAAGTTCATCTCTACTTGATTCCCAAGTAGACTATTCTCTATCTGTAAAGCCTAGCACTTACTCCTACAGTACTTGTACCTTGATAAAGCACTCTTATTATAGATAGTACCCCACCAGCCTAAAACCCACTTCCCCTGGAGTCCTTTGAAAGTCTCTTTATCTACTACTTCTAGTATGTTGAGGGATCAGTTGCTAGTGTCCTCTCCAGCTCAACTGGTGAACCTGGGAATATTGAGGCAATGTTACAATTGCCTCGTGTACACAGACAATCCTCTCCTTCTCCCACAAAACACAAATACATGCGAGAGATGCAACTATACGGCCAAACTGGAGGCTGAGCTCTCTCAACATAGGACTGGCAAGACCAGACAGGAGGAGAAGGTAACCACACACAATACATACCCAGTCACACATGGTACCATCACAACTTCAAATCATACACATACTCACACAAAGACATACTCGGAGGCTCTGATCAAAAATTTACCAAAACAGCAGAGGCCACCAAAGCAGACACCCAAACAACTACCACCTCACAACCCAACACATGCAACACATAGACCACACAGTCAGAGTGTCAAACAGTCACAGCCCTTAAGGCCAAATAAAATGCCAGACACACTTGTCATTGGTGATTCCATAGTCAGACACACTGACGTCCCGCTCACCAGACTGAGTAAGGAGAAGGTCACAGTAAGCTGCCTGTCGGGTGCTAGAATCCGCCACATAACGCAAGCACTCAGGTCTCTCAACAGCAGGTACAAGTACGACTCAGTCATTGTCCATGCTGGTGTCAATGACCTGAGACGTACCTCCTTGGACTACATGAAAAGGGACATCGAGGAGCTCTCTGATTATGTAGCCCAGGCAGGTATGACCCTGACCTTGAGCAGTATCCTACCTTCACCTAGAATTATGCCACAATACAGTGATAAGATGATCAGCTTTAATAATTGGCTTAAATTCTGGTGTCATTCAAAGGGGATCCAATGTCTGTCTGCCTGGGATGACATGCTGGACAAGCCACGCTGCTTCAAGGGACGGCTTGCACCTGTCACCCTGGGCTTCCGGATATTGGCAAAGGCTCTTGCCACCCCATAGTGCCTTTTTAGGCAAGGCTCAAATTTTAAACCTACCACCCTAGAACACCAAAAAGGAAAAACTAAGGGTAATGCTGCTCAATGCCAGAAGTCTCAATCTCAAGATGCACGCACTCGAGGCCCTTCTCAATATGGAGAACATCGATGTCTGTGCTGTGACAGAAACCTGGTTCAAGGCTCCTGAGAGCACCCCAGCACTAACAGGTTTCACCTCATATCATGCGTTCCGGCCCCAAAATCCGGACAACACCAAGAAAGGAGGGTGTCCATATTCATAAAGGACACCCACACCTCAAGGTTGGTGGCAACGCACGATGCATCAGAGACCATCCAGGTGCAATTAACCTTAGGCAAGACTGCTCTGCAATTTGTAGCATGTTACAGGCCACCCTCTCAAACTCAGGAACCTCACATGGCCTTCCTGAAAACATTGGAGGGGATAAATGTATCTCCAAACACCATCATACTAGGTGACTTCAACTACCCTAATATAGACTGGGAACACTACTCAAGCCCGAACACTCTAACCCAAAGATTCCTGGAGTTCATAAACTCAAATGCCATGGAACAACTAGTCACCATCCCCACAAGAGGAGAAAACATACTTGATCTCATCATCACGAACATGGGATCAAAATGTTCAACACCGGAAGTATACCCCTCACTGGTGAGATCAGATCATAAACTAATCTCGCTGGAGGTCCTCATCCCGCCCACACCTGAAACAAAAAAGACCACAGTGAAAAACTTCTCAAAAGCCGATTTCACACTTCTAAAAACTAGTGTGGTCTCCTTTAAGGCCCCTGAGCCAGTGGTAAACATTACTCAAACCGCTGAATCACTTACAAATGCCTTCTACCAGCACCTACAGGACTGCATGGATCAGGCAATCCCAAACAAAACTAAGACTCTCTGTACCAAAGGCAAGCGTCCAGTCTGGTAGACCCCAGCCATAAACAAGCTCTACAACAAAAGGAGGAAGCTACTACAAAATAGAGCAAAATCCTTGAAAGGTAAGACACCTTTGATCATTATAAGTAAAAAACTAAGAGCTCTCATAAAATCATCCAAGGCAAATTTTGAGAGAAAAATCGCCAAGGACTCTAAAGACAATCATAAGGCCTTCTTTAGCTATGTTAGAAACCTAGGAGGAAACTCCCAGATATGCTCAGAATTAGTTCAAAATGATGTGAAAATTACTGAACCTACACACATTGCCAACATACTGGCTGACAGGTTCAGTGCAAACTTCTCCCCCCCCAAAAGGAGAGATATCTATTCCAGAGGATTGTAGCCCCCCAAACATCTCCAACGCCCAGGTGAGAACTGCCCTCACTAAGGCAAAAACACAGCATCCATGGGACCGGATGGTGTCCCCGGCTGTGTACTTCACGAACTCAACGAGGAATTAAACCCACAGTTAGGACAGCTGTTTAATCTTAGCCTCACCTCAGGATATGTACCCAAGGAGTGGCGCACGGCGACTGTGGTCCCACTTCATAAGGGCGGTGCCTCCACAGACCCTGGAAATTACCACCCCATTAGCTTGACAAGCCTTATCTGCAAAGCCATGGAGAGGATCATAATGGAACTCATAAATAAAGACATAGGGAACTTGCAGACTTTGGATCCAACCCAGTTTGGCTTTGTCAAAGGCAGATCCTGCCTCTTAAACTTGGTTGACTTTTTCGAGACAGTCACCAAGGCCATTGATGAGGAAAGGCAGTCCATACAGCCTACCTCGACCTGGCAAAGGCCTTCGACACAATACCCCACTCAGGTATCATCGAAAAACTCATCAGCTTGAATGTAAACCCATACATCACAAGATGGGTTGCAAACTGGCTAAGTGACAGAACCCACAGGGTCAGAGTTGCTGGAGCCATGTCAGACTCAAAGCCTGTCACAAGTGGTGTCCCACAGGGCTCAGTCCTGGGTCCACTCTTGTTCGGCATCTACTTTTCTGAAGTACAAGCAAACACAGGAGGGTTATGGCTGACAAAGTTTGCAGATGACTGCAAACTGGGCGCCATAGGCGAAAACACATCTGACACAGATATCCTCCAGAAGGGCCTCACAGAAACGGATAACTGGTGCCAGAGCCATGGCCTGAAGTTAAACGCCAAAAAATGCATAGTCATACCCTTCGGGAAAAACAAAGTTACCCCTAGCTACCATATAGGTGGCAATCCACTGAGCACAGAAAAAGTCATCAGGGATCTGGGGACCCAGGTTGACAGTAGCCTTTCGTTTGACACTCATGTTGCTAAAGTAGTTAGGAAAACCTTCTATATCGCCCACCTGATCATGAAGGGATTCACATCTAGATCAAGGGAGGTCATCGTCCCCTGTACTCATCACTCATTAGACCTATGATTGAGTACAATGCCCGTTCGGAATGTATCTGACCAGACACCTGCTGCAGCTTGAAAGGCCCCAAAAGTTCCTCACCAAAAGGATAAAGGGTCTCAAAATATGTCTTATGCTGCCCGACTGAAAGAACTCCAGCTCTATTCAGTCTCATACCGCTTGCTCAGAGGTGACCTGTGCCTGACATATAAGGCCATGTCAAACCCAGATTTGATGAATATGCTTCACCTCAAAAATCTAGATCCCTCAGAACCACAAGGGCGGGAGACTTAAACCTTGACACGGTTATAAATAGAACGTGCTGGAGGGACAGATTCATCACCCAGAGACTCCCTATGCTGTGGAACAAAATCCCGGTACATGTGAGGCAGAGCACCTCGCTGGCCTTGTTCAAGAGGAATCTTGACCAATGGATGGGAGATCGCAGATATACCCCAGGGATTACTTCAGTGTCACTGCTTGACAGAGGCACAGCAAAATGATAGGCATAGTTTTTATTCAAACTAAAGGGGTGGCGAAAGCCACATAACTATGGGCTAGGCTTATAAATGCCCTTGGGCAGATAGCCTAGTATGAACCTATGAACCTATAACAAACACACCTACCTTACCAATAAGCAGGGGGGCAAGCCCCCCTGCACCCCCACCACCATATACTTATATATATATATATATATATATATATATATATATATATATATATATATATACAATAACTCCAAGGTTGCACTAAACACACAAACATATAAAACCCACCACTACACACTCGCACACACTAAAATCTCTACCAAATGCTCTTACAAAAACATCACTTACCTGAATCCCCAGATAAATCTGCAAACCGCAGCGCAACCGCAGATTCGACATTTCCACATTTGATATTATGCAGTTTCACGTAACTGCACTTTTGGCTTTATAGTCTTGAGATACTAAAATTTGGTATTTTAGTATTTTGAGATTATAAAGTGAAACCATTTGGGAACAACTCTTTCTACTTTCTGTTGTGTCAGTCATTGTACTAAATGTTTTTTATGATCGAGAGCTATTATAAAAAAAAGTTGCTTAACAGCAATATTTGTAAACTTATGCATATTAGCCAGATATTGCTATATTTTCTTTTTAGCACTCTGTAATTGTGCCTCTTCTTCTTCTGTGATATTCCCCTTATTCTGCAATTGTCAGCCCGTCTAAATAATTTCTATTACTTCTTAACCATATCTCAGTTTCTTTTATTTTTACCTTATTTTTAAAATCCATTTTGATTTTATCCCACTCTCTAGATATATCTTTTGAAAGAATTTCTACCTTCACTAATACCTCTCAAATAATTTCCACTACCCATTCCTTCAATTTCTCTCTTTCAACAGGTAGGTGTGAAAGTACCAGTGTTCCAGTTTTACTTCATTACCTGCATTTTCATCTTAATTTTTATTGATGCATGATCTGAAATAGCTAGTGGATGTGTGTTGAAGCTTTCTTTTAAATGCACATGTTCATGTGAAATACAATTTTTATCTACTATAGCCCAGTTATTGTACCTAGCAGAATAATATGTAGATTCTCCCTGAGTTCCTACTACTGAATTCATGTCTTCCATATCAAATATCTTCATAAATATCTTCAGAAATCTACCCTCTTGTTATATTTTCAATTCTAGGTCCCCCAAATACATCCTCGCTGTTGCAAATGAAGTTCTAATCCCCACCTATAAGTAATATTCCCTGCTAAAAGTGGATTATTTCTCCCAAAAATTTCTTGAGCTCCATAATAGTAGTTTTTGTTGGAATATAAATGCATGGTCCTCCTCTCTTGCCAGCAGCCCCTTACTACCACAAATCTACCATTATTATTTTTCCCTCTTTTATCACTATTGGACCTCCACCGGCAAATAGTACAATTACTCCTCCTTTCCTTTGTCCCTAATATTTTGTTGAATATCCACCCTGAAATCCTTTCTTTATCAAATTCACATTCTCCTTTCTTTTCAAATGTGTCTCCTGCAGCATTGTTATCTGCACTCTGCGTTTCTTTTTTTTTTCAGAAATGTTTTTTATTTTTAATAATAATAATAACAGTAGTAACATATTTACAATCATGACAGAAAAATAACTATATACAGAGTCCATAACAAAATTAAACGTATATATACATTCAGGAAATCATTTAAAAATTTTGGAATAATAAGTATAGCATTTCCCAAACAATTAACTTGTGTGTTAAGTTTTTTATTTTAAGCTTTATGCTAGAAATTTCTTTTTCACATAGAGTTGTGGCTAAATATATAAATTAATTTTTAAAAGAGAGAGGAGAGTTGGTTTTCCAATTTTTTATTACAACTTTTTTTTGCAACTGCAAGAATTGACCATAATATATGTACTTGAGTTTTGGGTATAATCTCCGGTATTGTTTCATTAAAGAGAATGAGAGAGTTAGAAATTATACAATTATCGTTCCACAAGGATTTACAAAAATTTTCAAATTCATTCCAAAATTGAGATAACATTGTACATATAACAATCATATGATACCAGTCAGCATCTATTGCTTTACATCTCCAACATTTCGTATTCACTTTTTTATACATTATTGCAATTCTTTGTGGTGTGAAATAACATCTATGGAGGAATTTCCAAGTATATATCTTCCAGTAGGGAGAGATTGTTGTTTTCCCTATTGATTTTAGGAGGAGCTTTTTATTGTTAGTAGTAAAATCTTCTTTATTTATTTTAGTAGAGTACTCCCAATAAGAGGCATTTATAAAACTAAAATCAAATCTAATAGCTTTATAAACTAAGGACATAAATGAGGTGCCTTTCAAAGAACCCCTTATAATATTCAACATTAGTTCCAGTATTTTAGGTATATTATTTCCATGAATTTGCAAAGTGAATATAGATTTGTTATAAATGAATTTTCTACAAGTTTGTATGTATATCAAGTTATTATTATGTAAGCCATACCTGGCAATTAAATAGTTAGCTGAATTAATTTTATTAAGGGACAATTGATTCCAGTATAATAAATCACCATCTTTAAAGTCAAGCATTTTGTTAATATCAAAGGCAATTAAGCACTCTGGCAATTGGAAAGGCAGATACTAATAAGTTTTTTAACTAACTGGTTGGATTGAGTAAATCTCTTAAAGTTTTTTAGTATTAGGTTATTGAATGAACAGGATTTTAATGTCTGTTTATTTTGCATATATATTTTTAATGACCATGTAAAGACATTTCCATGTATTGTAATGAGAGGTTCAATTAGCATTTTGTTATTGGTTAATAATTTTTTTTCATGTATTAATTTCCAATATGAATTATATGAGAAATATAACCATAGAAAATGTGTATTAAAGATAGCAGCATTTATATAAAAGTCAATATTGGGGAAACTAATGCCTCCTTCTTCCCAACTTGCAGTGTGTCTTTGCACAGATATCCTGGGTTTTTGGGGGTGCCAGAGCAATTTTAATATAATATTATTGGTCTTTTTTGAAATTTTCTTAGGTGGGGGAATGATAAGAGACTGACTGATGTAAAGGATTTTGGGTAATAATATCATTTTGAGTAACATTAGCCTAACTTCTAAGGTAAAATAAAGTTTGTTCCAGTTATCTGTGAGTTTAGTGATTGAGCTTGTTAGGTTAATATAGTTTATAGATACTGTTTCCTTAAGATTTGAATTAATGTAGAGACCTAGATATTTAATATTTGTAACATCCCAGTTGAAGTGTTTATAATTTCTCATTTTAGCAGTTACATTTTTTATTTATTAAGAGAGCTTGGGTTTTGTTATGACTAAATTTTAATCCTGAGAAATTTTCAAATAGGTATAGAGCATTAAGTAGGTGGCCAAAGATGCTTCAATGTCTCCACTAGTTAGTAACAGATCATCTGCAAATAGTTGAATCTTTGGGGATAGGTCATTATTGAGATCATAACCTTTTATACGTAGGTTATTTCTAATATAATTAGCCAATGGTTCTATGGCTAATGCAAAAATTAAGGGAGAAAGGGGGCAGCCTTGTTTTGTGCCTTTTATGAATTTAAAGAAAAAGGATAGGAAAGAACCTATTTTTACAAAAGAGAAAGAGTCTTCATAAAGCTTTGCAGTTAGTTTTAGAAAGTCTGGAGAAACATTATACTGTATTTATACTCTAAATAAGTAAGACCAGCTAAGTGAATCAAATGCTTTATCTATATCAAGACTCATTATGGTTAATTAATTTTTATTATTATTTGCTATGTCTGTTAGGGATAAAAGTCTTATTATGTTGTCTTGGACTTTTTTATGTTTTATAAAACCTGCTTGGTCTTCTTCAATTAGAGTAGGTATAATGGAATTAATTCTATTTGCTATTATGCTCATAAAAATCTTATAATCTATGTTTAAAAGTGAGATGGGTCTATAAGAAGAACAGGAAGTAGGTTCTTTATTAGGTTTAAGTATAGGTGAGATGAGAGAGTACGTCCATGATAGTGGACTAATAAATGTATTATTAATTTCATGAAAAGTACTTAATATTTTTAATATGTTGTCAGGGAAGATTTTATATTTTTCAAGAATCAGGCCATCTAAACTTGGTGATTTATTAGTTTTTAATTTATTTATTTGATCTTTTATTTCTTTAAATGTAAAAGGTCTATCAATTTTGGCTATGTTTTCAGGGGATGGGGTCTTCGGGATATTATTTATTAAGAATTTATCTAGAGTTCCATTTTTGCTGCTTGATTTAGGGGTATTAATGTTCTCATAATGTTTCCTGAAACAGTATACTATGTTGTTCATATCAGAAGCTTTTATTTTCCTCTTGTTTTCCACATATATAATTTCTTTTATAAGATTCCTTTCATTTAAACATTTAGACCTTACTGCAATTTCATGTAAGCTTTTAGGATTGATAGAATATGAATATAGTTTGATTTTTTTTTTTTTTTTTTTTTTTTTTGAGATTTATAGATATTTTATGCTGCAAAATGTTTTGGTATTCTTTGTTTAGTTTGTTTATATTATCTAGGGTTTTTTTGTCTTTGAATATAAGATTATGTTTTAGATTATCTATTTCATTTTGAATATCTTCTAATCTTTTATCCCATTCTTTTCTTTTTTTGTATATACCAGTTTTTAACCTTTCCATATAACACAATTTGTAGGGTGTCCCATAAAATTGTGTCTGGTACCTCTCTATTATTGTTTATCTCTAGAAATTGATTTATTTCAGTTAGCATCCAATCACAAAAGCCTTTTATTCTTGTAATATAAGCTGGCATTCTTTACCAATGATTTAAGGTTTCTGTATGAAAAGTTATATTAAAAGTAATGTTGTTGTGGTCAGATATGGGGCAGGATATTAAAAGTACATTTTCTATTTTTTGATTATAAGGAGTTCAATATTAAAACTTTTTTCAATATTAGTTTGTGTCCCAAATCTATATGAGTAGTGGGAAAACTTTAAAGAAGAGGGAAGTTTTATATGATATATATCTTTTAAATTTCTCATATTGATGTAGTTGTGTAAGTGTCTTGCTACAGGGGAAATTTTAAAGGGTTTAGTATTCATTGTTTCACTAGAAGAAAGGATACAATTAAAGTCTCCTGCAAATATCATTTCTCCTCTAGAGTGTAAGGTTATAGTGTCTAAGTACTTCCTTACCATTTTTTTACCAACCTCATCTTTGTCCATAATATACCTGCATTGATTGCAAGTCCCACATTTGAATGTACCTAATTTCTTGTTTTTTTACTCTGTCATGTCCTGGATCCACTCTTTCAAACATTTCTTTCAAGTTAATATCCCTTCTTCTAATGATTGAATTTCTTATTATTTGGAGAAGAAAGAGAGGGATAATGTAGAACCTATGTAATCTAGCAAACTGTTTGAAGCATTTACATATAAGGTATAATACCCTAGAATTATTGTGCTTAAACTTCTTGGAAATAATAACAAACTTCAAAAACATGAGTATGTAAAATGCAACCTGACAATAAAATGAGGTATCTGTTTCATTGCAATCTAATATTTTGTTTAAGAACTTGAATGCTGTCTAATAAAAATCACACCTTATAAATGTTTTACAAAGTTCAGCAAGGTACAGCAAATAACCAAAATCAGTAACTGCAGTATATCAACAATAAAAATATAATTGCTTGCATAAGTATTTGTTATTTTATGTCATAGACTACAGCATATTGTATTAACAGTGTGGTACAATGTTCTATTACATGTTATAGAAACAAATGTATTGTTTCACTTGTTTATATTTATAGTATATTACTTATCGATAGAAATAATAAGGTGTACCTTATGGGTAAATATAGCCATGGCAGTATGAAATATCTTGGAAAAAAAAGGTGGGGGACCACCATACTATCAATTCAAAGTAGATTTGTGTTTCTATAAATATGTGGATAATCAATCAAGCAATATGCTGAAACTAAGGGATGACACTGTTACTGTTAGTCTATTGATGAGTGATAAGAACAAAAGGCAGCAACAGACAAATATACAGACTGCAGAATCTTGAAATAAAATGGAGTTAAATAGGTCTGTTGTTCTTAAAAACAATACATCATTTGAAAACAGAATCAACTTACACATTTTACATTAGACCATATCATCATAGTTTGTATAATGCAATAAGCTGCCAAACAAGTTTAAAAGTCTATCTTGCTGCAAAGCAGCATGTGAGTCTACAACATTGTTGATTAAACTTCTTCAGCTCATTATAAGGGATATATGTATCTCTGAAGCAAACAGGAATGACCACTATAATTTTAAATCAAGAGGTATGAATCTATTTAAATTGTACAGAATCTATGAGACATGAGTGCTACAAATTTATTACATGCAGGCAACAGTGATGAAAGTGTATAATCAGTTATGGTAAGTAGTGTGAGAAATAAATCACTATGTAGTATTGTTTTAATATGCTTTCCATTAAGTTTTGGCCTTTACTTGTTTTGAAGGACCAAAAGAATCACTTACATTTGTTTCTTTTATAATATACAGGATCGTTTTATGTTATGAGCTATTCTGCTGTTTCTGTTGCATTCCGGTTGGTCTGGAGGTTCCAGAAGTTCGAGAAGAGTTCAAGGGTCAATGGTAACTTCCTTCGAGGCGTCACAGCTGTTCCCATGTGGAAATGAAGCCTTAAATGAAGATGGATATCTCAAGCTGGTTTCCAAAAGGTTCCAAGTGAATATTTAAGGTACAAGGGTGGGAATGATTACTTAGAAAACACTCACAGATGTATTAAACATCCGTGTTTAACACAAACAGTTGTTTTTGATGTAAAATGGCAAAATCAGCAACACAAAACTCCAAGCAGTCAAAAGCAACCATACCATACAAGTTTCAGTTCAAAACAGGTCAACAAAAGCACCCACCATAGCAAATACCCCTAAGCAGAGAATATAAACCAGTATCTAGTAAATGGTCAGAACAAGTGTAACAAAAGGCTTTAGAGCCTCTCACGAATCTAGAGCAGAAACATACTGGAGTATAATTTCAAATAAAGACATTGTACTTATATATAAGACATTATAGTCTATGTCAGCAACATTCATTCATAATGCCCATTTCACTCTTTAAATATTTAGAGCAAGTAATCAAAGTGAAGCTTAGATAATGCAAATTATTAATGTATAGCAACTTGCGTATTATCAAAATATCCTACACTTGTCATATATGTTGATTTAGGTTTATGTAACTGTTTGTTGTTAAGTTATATTATAAAATTATTAATGACAAGTAAAGAATAAGGAACAAAGTTTTCACCTTATGTATCCTTGTAAATGTTTTTATGAAATCAAAGAGTATCTATTTAGTGAAATTAATAGAGAATCAAGTAAATTTGTTTACTTGTCTCTGGATTTATTTTTCTCTTTCACAGACCAGTCAGGTTTTGTTGATTGTCTTTGTAATGTAAAAGTAGTACCCATTTGCTCTTTAGTATTTATCAGGTTTTTCTTCTTTATGAAGATATTTGCTTTTTCAATGGTTTCAAAAGTTTTTTTCCATCTGGAAGGCAGAGTCTTATTTTGGCAGAATATGTCAGTTGTGTCTTGATACCAGCTTGTTTTAGTGTTTTAATAAGGGGAATGAACATTTTTCTTTTTGCAAGAACAGCCATGGAGTAGTCATTATCAAATATGACTATCTGGTCATTTATTTTCAAAGGAGAGAGAGAGAGCCCAAGCAGATTTTAAATTAAGATCTTTGTCCTGGCTAGATATAAGTTTTACAATGATAGATCTTGGATATAGATAGGGATCTGTGGGCTCTCTCAATGCCAAATGAGAGAGCCTCTGGTAAATTTAAAATTTTGGGAAGCCATGCTGTTAAAAAATTCACTACATTATCTCCTTCCATTCCTTCTGGTATACCATAGATCCTGATATTATTTCTTCTGGAGCGATTTTCTAAATCATGCACTTTATTAATAAGTTTGTTGTTCTGTTGTAGAAGATGCTCAATGTTTTTCTCTCCCTCTATCAGTCTACAGTCGATATCTGAGACTGATTCTTCTAATGCTGATATCTGGATTTTTTGCTGTTTTAAGATATCACTCAATATTTCAATTTGCTTATTTGAATCTTCTTTAATTTTGTCCATTTTTGTATCTAGTTTGTCCATTTTTGTTATTAGGTCTTGAATGTTTGTAAGAATTGAGTGTATCTCCTTCTTCATAGAGTTGTCCTGCTGTGTAGCTTTGAGAAGGCTCATCTTTTTTCAGATGTAGTTCTCCCTTTCTTCTTCTTGTTAATTTTGACAGGAAAATATAAAGTTTGTGTACTGCAAAATACACCAAAAGAAAGCTTTTGAGTTCCACTTTATAAATCAGTTACTTTGAAGTTATCTTTGGTGATTTTTGAAAATAAATCCTGTCAGAAGAGGTATAGAACTGCAGAGCAGAGAAATTATGCTGCTTTCAGGCTTCCATCCAAGCCATGCCCCCCCCCCGAACAAAAATCCACTCTGCATTTCTTAATATAATTCAATACTCTTTCTTTTTGTTGATACCTGCAAGGCTACTTACAATCCAAAATAATATGGATAGCATAGCCATTATGATAAGAAGTTATTGTTCCTACCTATTATACACGATAGCTTTTTTGAATGTGTATTTTAAACCTTTGTGCTATATGTATACACTAATGTTTGGAAGGTTGATCTTTTATATAGTTGCTTCTTGTCATCTACATTTGACTTTATGTCATTTTTTGAGACTTTTTGTTTTAATGAAAACCCTCAAACAAAAAAACTAAATACATTTTCAGAACACCCCCATACCCTATTAATTTTAGAACAATTGCACAGAACTATGTACATCTTCAAAACTGAAGTTTAACCCTCTTGATAGGAACAATTGCCCCAAATTGACAGTGCTCCCACTTACATTGATTGCTACCTGTTCTTTTCTTATCCCTGTTTTCCACCCAGATGTGAAAAACAGCTTGTATGCTTTCAGAAAACATTAACTTTTAGCCTTTAAAAAGTACACTGGATATCTTTAAACAAAACTAAATTATACACTGTTCTATTAAATGCTTTGATGATAAGAACAGAATATGCAATTGCCTTCAGCAGCAGACTTCTTAACTCACTGAACATTTAATAAAGGAAAAGGAAAAGCAAGCAAATATCATTGCAAATGCAAAAAACCCTATCACTTCTCTTGGCATTCATCATTTTGTCTTACTTTTTAAGCCTACTTCCTTACAGTAAACACTTGTTTTCAGATTAAGCCAAGAACATTAATCCAGACATTCATCTATGCAAAAACAAAAGAAAACATCTCAACTCTACATATAATATAATCAGTGTACTTCCACACCTCCATCCCATGCAAAAACTAGAGAAAACATCTCAACTCTACATATAATATAATCAGTGTACTTCCACACCTCCATCCTTCAGCCCAATAGCTCATGACCAAAGCATATCAACTCAAACATTTCCTTCTCCAGCCTTTCTTTCTCTTTTTACAATGCAATGCCTATATTCTTAAAACTAAAAAGTATCTGTTTATTTTAATGTCCATCACATACAACAATCATCAGAGAGACTCATCATGCCCCCACATTCAAGATACCCCTGACTACATACTACACAAATCTAATGTACTATATAATGTGCACTTTATATTATGAAATGTTTTGTGCAAATACTAATAAGAATTAAAATTGTTTTACTTACACTTACTTTTTCCCCATCTATGTCCCTCTAAACATTATGATATAAAGTGGGGTATATTCTTTACAGTCCACCCACAAGTTTAACAAAGTCAACAAAAGTCCAATTTTTCTCAGCCACTTTTCTTGCAATGCCATATTTCACAAATGTGATTGATGCTTTACAATCTCACATTTATTCACTAATTTCAGTGTTGCTGGTCCTCTTCTTGTTCATCTCTATCTCCCAACAACAGTCTCTGGTTCAAGTGCATGGTACACCCAATTCTTCTAGTCAACTCCTGTGCTTTCTTTTGTTTCTCAAGCATTTTCCTTTGGAATCTTGGGAAAGGTTTCACTGGCAAAGTCTATTCTGTGAGCTCTATTGTCAGAAGAAAGAAACGCAGCATCCCCCTCTGTTTGATGGTTCACCTTTTGTTGGATACACTTTTGTATTTCCTCATTAGCCTGTTCTGCATCAAAAAAGATATTTGGTCCTCCAGGAAAAATATTCTGAAGACAGTTAAATACAGCAGTTTGAATATCACACCTGCCTCTCAACATTCCCTGATTGTTGGCATAAATTTGATTCTCTTCTGCCTGGTGCACAGTGAATAATCATTTTCTACAAGCACTCTACTATCTTCAGTTTTTAATACTTTACCCTTTTACCACAATTTGGTCAGGATCAACTCTTTCTGCTGATATGATTGCATCTTTACTAATATAGGCCTTAGCTGCTTTCTCATGGCCAGGTTTGGAGCATACATATGATCTGCCCTTCCAATAAACAAATCCTGCTGTGGAATACCAGTCCATTTGCTTATTTGTGCATTCATAAAATTAATATAGTCTGTTCCATTCTGTTTCTCTGGTGAAACAGAAAATCTCAGTTTTTTTCTGTGTGCTCTGTCTTCTAATGCTACCATTTTTTGAAACAGCTCCTCTTAACAAGTCTCATACTCAGCCAGCATTTTCTTCATTTCATCCTCTAATTTTTGCAGTTTATCAGTTCATCTAAATAGCTAGTTAAAACTTCTTCTATTTTTCTTTCAGTTTGTTATTTGAATTGATACAATCCTCAGGGATCTATTTTAAAAGCACAAAGGTGTATTTACCCAAATACGTAAACACCGACACATATTCCACTAACCACAAATACACAGAACACCCTAAACCATGAAATTCAAAAACTCGAACCGTCATAGTTGTCCCACCCCACCGCCCGCTACATACTACCTACCCAAACTAAATAAACCACATACATACACTAACCAAAACCCTACTTCTAACCCTAAACTAAACCCTACTTCTAACCCTACACTAAATCTTGCATGTACTACCATGTATGCACTTACCTTAACCCACACCCTAACCCTAAGGTCCGTACCTATCGCACACTTACCTTAAAAAGCTATACCCAACAAACTAAATAATCCATGCACATACACTTAACAAAACCCTACTTCTAACCATACACTAAATCTCACATACATTACCATCTATGCACTTAACCCGCACCCTAACCCTTAGGTCCATAACTATTGCATACTTACCTTACGGAGCTATATGGCAGAAGAACCAACCATGATGATTCAACGTTTTGGATTTTGCACTTCAGGACGATCGATGTTTTCATGGTTCGATGAAGACATGTTGATGTTTACATATTCGGGTAAGTACACCTTCATGCTTTTAATATAGACCCAATCCTCAGTGTTTCATTTATTTTAACTAGCTTTGAGTACATTTGATTTATTTTTTACTCTGACTTACTGGAAGCAATCTCCTGTACCAAAGTTGGAGATTGAACTGCTTTTTGCTGAACACCTGTAGGATTCTTCCCATTCAGTGTTTTTTCTTCAACTCTTCTAGTTGATTTTCTTTCAGGTTCTCTAAATTTCTTTGCTGGCATCCAGGCAATGTATTTAATAGCCAGTAACTGAATTCTACTCAAGATTATAAAACTTCTTCTTCTTTATTTCTTTATTTATTTATTTATTTATTTTTATTTAACATTTGTTAACCAGGAAAGTCCGACTTGGAACGAGCCAATTTTCAGCAGAGGCCCAGGGAGAAATACTCCAGATGCATGTCTTTGTAACATGGGGGGAAACCGGAGCACCAAGAGGAAACCCACATGAACACAGGGAGGACATGCAGACTCCACACAGAAGGCACATCAGCTGAGAATTGAACTGGAGAACCTCTTGCTGTGAGGCAACAATGCTACTGCTGCACCACTGCTCTGTTCTTTTTCTTTTGGCTTTTCCCAGTTAGGGGTTGCCACAGTGGATCACCTGTCCACTCATGATTGGCAGCGGAGTTTTACAGTATTGAGTTGCCAGCTTGTCGCCCAACCTTTCACGGAAGGCACACACAAGGATGCGCACAGTCATGCCTAGGGCCAATTTAAAGTGTCCAATCCACCTACAGCATGTCTTTGGGATGACTCAAGATTAAAAAACTACTAGCTCTTATTTCTCATTTTTGTTTTTCACACTGGAAGAACTGAAATTAAGCTGTTGATCAGCATGCTACCATCTTGGACATCCCAGAAATAATCCTTCTTTTATACATAACATGGTATCAGAGTTTACTTTAAGACAAACTATCTGGATCTTTGCCACAGACAATTCAGGTACTAGCTAGACAGAACTAATGCTTTCAGATCTTCAGATCAATTGTTTATTTTTTGTGAAGGCAATAATAAGAATAAGAATAAAGGACACCCTGTGTCAAAATAGATTATTTCCAAATGATTGTTCAAGGCTATTACCTTTTGTTATACTCACCACAACAAAACTTTTCCAAGCAGGGTCAAGACTCACTCTAACAGGGCCTTGACTTCATCAAAGGCTTTTTTGGCAAGGGTTGGATTCTTGAAGTACTCTAGAAGCAGCAACTCGGTTCACCATTCACAAGGCATTACAAGCTTAATTCCTTCTCTAGATCTAGATCAGGCTTTATTAGGACCATTCTCCAGGGACTCCTGGACCCTTCCCATGCTATTTACCAAATGTAGCAAGCTCAGATAATCTACCCATATAGCTAAGGCTACTGCAACAGTGTTCGATATGATGAACGTAGTACACCCATGTGAGTAAACTTACCATAATAGTTGATGTTTAAAATGATCACCGCTGCAGTAGCTGCTCCCTCCATCCTCTTTTTTTCCTTGGCGTGTTTTATACCAAGTTGTGGAAACTTATTTTTTGTTGTTCCTGTCATTGTTCTTTGAGGGCTCAGCCTCCATCCCTCTATTGGTATGAAAGCCCTGAAATATCAGCTCAGCTTAAACTGACTAATGGTTTGGGTGCATGGAAGGTACCCTAAAGCTTTGGAAGCTGGTCAGCTCTTACATCTTTGATAGGATATAGCCCATGTAGCTCAGGCTGCTGCAGTGATTATTTAAACATCTACTGTAATGGTAAGTTTACTTACACAACTATATTTTTTAATGCTTTTCACTTTCATTTACTTGTGACCACTAGCACATAAGGCAATCACAAACAAGTTGATAGATTCTCAGAGAACCATTTTAATCAACTGAACATGAAACTAGGTTGTGATAGTCACATACTAGAGGCTATTATCAGTTAAATGTTGCAAAGAAGGAAAACTTAACTCTTTAAAAATGTTATCTCTAACACAGGGTAGTCATGAGGCATGGCTGAAGTAGTTACTATCCTGGAGCAACAATTTTTAAAGACAGCAGACAATGGAAACAGACGTAAGGGCACAGTTTTAGAAGATCATGAGGGAGCTGCCAAAAATAAAAGTATACTAAATGATTATATGGACAAGGTAGACATAAAAATGAAGGAGACAGAATCAGCCCTCACCAGGCTTTCTGACCACCTACAAGAAATTGATATAGAGCTAAAATGTTTTGACTATTGAAAGACAGTATTGGAGGCTAGAACACAACTTATGCAAGCCCAGCAGATAGATGCAGAAGACAACTGCAGATTGGAATTCTACAGTGCAGACTTTGTTGGATTTATGGTGGCAAGACTGGCTGAGTGATTAAGTATTCCAGGTGTACAGATTAAGCTTGAAAATGCACACTGGCTATTTCTACAACAGCATCTGTGGTCTCCTTTCCTTTACAGAAGTTCTTGTGAGACTTAAAACCTCCCAATAAGGAAGAGAAGTGTGGCAATGTTGTGCTTTGTTTGGGAAGTAATAAAAAATTATGTATCAAGGATTGTTTTTGTAAGCATATTTCCAGCAAACCTACCTGGGATTAAATTAAGTTGCACATTAGAGGAGAATGTTATTAGACATATAATATAATAATTCAGAACTTAAAAGCATTTCTTAACATGTGGAAAATGCAGTATTGTGTTTTTCAAAAAAGTATATGCATGTCACTGGTTTGTACTGCCATTATTATTGTATGCAGCCAGTGGAATTCCACCTCCCTCAGTCAGCAGTCTTTACAAAATTGTACAAGATGTCACTGGTCTTTGCTTTTAGGGGATGAAAGGCCTACACTTGGTTGTAAATTGCTTATTTTACCAGGTAAGGAAGCAAGGGTCATGGTCCTGGATCATGAATGCTATGCTTCTTCTTCTTTCGGCTTTTTCCCGGTTAGGGGTCACCACAGCGGACCATCTGTCCGCTCATAATTGGCAGTGGAGTTTTATGGTGTCGAGTTGCCAGCCTGACGCCCAACCTTCCTCAGAAAGCACACGCACACACTCACACCTAGGGCCAATTTAGAGTGTCCAATCCACCTACTGCATGTCTTTGGGATGTGGGAGGAAACCAGAGCACCCGGAAGAAACCCACGCAACTACATGGAGGACATGCAGACTCCGCACAGAAGGCACCCCAGCCAAGAATCGAACCGGAGAACCTCTTGCTGTGAGGTGGCAACATCATGAATGCTATGCTAATGTTATAATATTCAAGCCATTTTGTAACTTAAATAACATGGTTTACCCTGCTCTTTGGAAGATATTTATCTTGAAGAATGTAAAAGAATAAATGAGTTATATTCTAATTTCATTTAGAATATTGAGAGTAAAGACAATACTATGTCCCCTTAGGGAAAATGTTAATGAAAATGAAACAATGGACTGAAGCAATGATGGGGAAATTTCTTCCTACAGAGCAGTTTAAATAATGTAGCTCTCCAGAATGGGAAGTTACTTGAAGACTGTGTAACATACATTGGGGTGATTTCTTGGGGCGCTATGCTTCAGGATAATACATTTACCGAATACAATGATTTTATATGGAAATCTGAGTAGTTTATGGACTTCCCAGGTTGATATGGGAGATTTAAGGTAATGGTGAGTAATTTGAAGTTTAAGAATGTAGAACAAAGACTAAAGCAAAACTAGTTAAGTGGGTTATAAAGTCTAGGGGAGAAAAACAAACAGCAAAAGGTTAATAAGTAGGGATTGTAAAACTGTAATGTCCTCAAGATAATTGTGGGCAAATAAATATAAATATATGTGGGGGAAAGAGCTGTAGCTTTAAATTCCTAAAGAAGTATGGGCCAATATGTTGATAACACTGAGATATGCTTCAAAATGGAGGCATTATACATTGTTTTGGATGGAATTGCCTCTTTAAATATTTTATACACCCTCTAAACTGGCTTGTATGTATTTAGTGTGAACAGTGATTGCTGGGAGTATAAAAGAGAGCTACTGAGTAACTGGAAAAAAATTTTTTTAAGTGTAAGAAGTTAGACTGAAACAATATTTGCATAGTTTTATGGGCAAGAGGAGGCCTTGCATAATACAGTTACCCTTTGTACTTTGCAGGACTTCACTGAATTCAGTAGGTATATGATCAGCAAAAGAGTGCCCATTGCTGGATTGCTGATTAATAATAATATTTATTATTATTATTACTGCTATTATTACTATTATAATACAAAAAAACTCAAAAATAGAAAAAAGAGCCACTGCTGTAAACAATATTGCTGAATTAATGAGAGAAAGAAACATGTCAGAGGTGCAAAGTAGAAACTCTAGAACAAAGGCACACATGCTAAAAAACGATTGCCACTGATCTTTAAGATGGTAGATTAGGATAAAGCTTTTGCATGGGCTTCCCTACAATGTTGGAATTTTATCCTCAAGTAGGCTCTTTATGTAGATCAGGATACTTTGCTGCATGATGCAGATATGTACTCTGTAATCAGATTAAGTTCACCTATGTGATGGTGTGGCAAAGATTTCCTTAGACTATCAGAACAGCTGTTTGCTTTTGGCTTAGTTGCCCCATTAAATGGTTGCTGTGTATGTAAAGATGATGACATGATATTGCACAGTACTTGCTGTGTCTATTTTATGAAGTTTGGTATTTTTTTATATTATACATTGTGTATGTTCTATTTTTGTAAATAGTTAAACCTGCACATAATGATGTGCATTTGTAAGGTAAACTTTCTTGAAAAGTCATTCATAAGATCGAACAGACTATTAGATAGATGTAGTGTACACTGAGTTTGTTAAACATTTGATAATGTCATGCATACATTAAGAAATGAGCTAGAGTGCATAGCATTTAAAAGTTATATAACAGCCAGGATTCAGGAATGGCAGCGAGACAGAAGCTGACAGGTAAGGTTAGAGAAGAATGTGTGACAAACCTTTTTTCTGGGGAAAGATGTGCCCCAGGTGTCAATCCGGGAATCAGAATGTTGTTCTCCAGTTTGGGTATTGTTTAATGTGTTCTGTGTGTTTAATAGTTGAATCTGGATACTGATAGAGAATTTTTATTTTTATCTGTTGCAATTTGTATAAAAGATGATATTAAAGGTGATTTATTAAAACAATTTCAAAGCTGTCATGAAGCACAAATGGGATGCAAAAGTGAATTTCCAGCACTCATTTCTGTGAAGCTCACCACTATGACTAGGGATGCTCCCTCTCATGCTCGAACCAGTCTTGTCTCTCATCAAAATGTCTCTCCCATATAGGTGCTTTCTTGATCTCCAGCCTTAAGTAGGATTCTATTCTTCCATTTATCGAGTCCTGTTCACTAATTATCCCCTGCATAAAAATGATAGACACTAAAGCCTTAAACTGTCCCAACATCAATTTCTGCTAAAATTCAGCACTCGGCATCACCTCCAGGCTGATAAGTCACCTGCTTTCCAAGCAACAGCTCCTTTTGTACCAGATCCCTGATGTTAACATTTTAGTGGTCAGATTACCTGATGCAGTTTCTGTACATCTTGTGCTTATATAGTTGACATCTTTTAATCTTTCACAAGTCTATCTGATATCAGTTGACCTGGTGGCAGCTGAAGTAATATTTTTCGAACTGACATCACGCTATCCAAAGATCAGTGAAAGCATATGCAACACTGGTCACACAGAAGCCAGCATATCAGATGCATATATTCCCAGTACCAATAGAACAGACTTCTCAACCTGTGTAAAGTCAGTATTCTGGAGCTGTAGTGGTACTTCTGGCAGTGTTTACAACTTAGACAACTCACCTCCATATACCATATGTCTGCAGCTGGTATAACCAGACCCAATCCTCTTCTGCCTACTGAAACCACTCCCTTGCAATTCAATCTCCCTCCAGTACAATCTTCAGCCTATAGTCAGAAAGCTGGATGTAAGAAGCCGCAACATCATCAGTCTCAGGTTCTCTAGAGCCAAAGTGGCCCACTAAACCTATGGCAATAACTGTACACCTTGAACTGTCTCCTCTAAATTGAACCCACTTTCTAAGTGCATGATGAAGGAGGATGATGGTCTGTCATTGCCATTCCTTACAGAAGACTCCATCTTTGATTGAATGGTGTATTTCATGCAGGAGAAAGGGACTGGCCCTTAGTGGCTGTTGTTTTACCACAAAGAAAACTTCAAAAAGTCAGCAGAATGCTTGTGCAGACTTATGAATATCTCTTATCCTTACTGAACATGCTAAAGACTACTGCTTCCTATGCATTGGGCTTCACTTAATTGTACCAGTGTTACTGAAACATGTAATTATGACCCTTCCTACACCTACTGAACTGCATAAAAAGAAATGCATACATAATCATTTAACTCCTAAACTTAATGAGATACTACAAAGATATACATATCAATTGCATACGAAGAAACTTGATCATTATGATAACGCATAGCTTAGTTAAGAAGAAATCTATACTAATACAGACACATTGTGGCAGATAATGAGAATTATAAATGCACTTGCAATAAATGATGAAGTCATACAAAGAGTGTTATAAAGTAACCCAACATTTGAGAACACCTTATTTTTGCTGTAGCTGTGGAAATAGTAAATAAATATGTAAATGCTGATGTGATAAATATTCCGCCTACACTAAGTGTACATTGTTCTGAATGAGCAGACAACACAAGCATAGCTCACACCTTCTTCCTCCTAATTTTAGTTTTCCTACAGATTTACTTGCAGCCTTAAATATCGAAGGGGATTCATAAAGGTTATACCACAAAGTGTAGACTACAAAAACATTTAGTGTAATCTTTCTGAGTGACTAGAAAGCACAAAAATGTGGTAAGGATGTTCTTGAATGCAGACTGTGTACACTAAGTGTAGGAGCTAATGAATCTGGCCCATTGGCATGTCTCATACTCCCAACTCAGCCAATGACAGTCATCAATTATGATAACTTTCTAATCTAAAAGACAAGCTATTTATCACATCTCCTTTACTAGATACTTATTCATCTTCTTTGAAAGTATAACAACTCTACTACAACCCAAATCAAGCTGCTAATTATATACTGTCTGCACTCTTTATAATTCATGTACATCAAAATCTACAGTCTGCTGTATTTGTACATTTATGCAATGTACCTCTATTCTAAAACACAAGTTGAAATAGCATACTTAAAAATAATATAAACTGTCTATGTACTTATGTAAACAGTTTGCAATAATTACATTTTTCTTTCATTTATGAAATGGTTGTATATCTTTAGGAGACTTTCTCCCCATGCCTCTGCTGAAAATGGTTCTCTTCAGATTAGTCAGACTACCTACATAACAAATGAAAATAAATAAACAAACAAACAAATGCAGTCACGGATTCATAGTTAAGTACTAGGCTAGCTGCCCTTGTGGGCTATTTTAAGACTAGACAGTTTCCCTTTCGGTGTTTAAATTAACCTATCCCATTTGATTATACATTGGCCTTCCCCTGGTCAATAATTATAAATTACCCTTAATGGGATCATACCCTAAATAATATGAGGGGACCCATGCATGGGATAAAGCATTTAAGGGATGTCCCTGCCATTTAGTAGTATAAGGGGCAATCCAAGGTCTGTTTCCCATCCATAGATCCAATTTGCACCTAAGTATGGACAGGGATAAGCACTGTTTTACATGGATGCGGAATCTGTTACAGAGCAGCAGTATCTTCTGCTAAACATACACGTACCTCCAAATCATTCTGCTGATGTTGTAGAAGATGCTTAGATCCCTAGAAATAGTATTTCTGATGCCATTTGACTTGCTGATGTGCAATAAAGCCATCAGTATTGGGTCATGGGATGTATTGTATGCCAGACACAGACCATCTCTTAGTAGTCTGTGGGATACCGAATATAGTGACAGGGCTTTGAGTCGGTCCAGAAAGAACATATTGTTTAGGATTTGAATCCTTTTAGTAGTATATCTCTGTGGGTGTTCCAGCTGTTGCATGTGCCTGGACAGATACATGCCAAAGGGGACATTATACTCAATGACTGGCCTAATGAAGGCTAAGTAAAGGGGGACAATGACATCCCTAGATCTAGACACAATCCCTTTATTAGCTGTGTGATATAGAAGGACTTTTCTTATGACAATAGACACACATTGATCAAAGGTTATGGCACTGTCCACATAGGTTTCCAAATTCCAAACAACTGGGTCAACTCTTATGGGCATATTGTCAATTTGGTATTTCCCTGGGGTAGATCACCCAGAGTATACAATAATGCATTTTTTGATATTTCTGTTCAGTCCATTATTTTGGCACTGGTTATTTATTTGGGACAAACCTTCCTCCAGGATGGCTAAGTCATTTGGGGATTCAATGACTACTCCTAGTGTGCAGTCATCAGAAACTTAGTCAGCCAAAGCCCTTTTAATTCAGAAAAATAGATGTGAAACAGGGGAGGTCCCAACACAAAACCCTGGGAATCCACTGATGACTAGTTTCTTTGTGGAGGTAACTTCTCCTATTTTGATTTCCTGCATTCTATCTGGGAGCCAGTTAGCAATCCAGCAGGTGAAAAACACATAAATGTTTTAATGTAAATCAGATAGCATTAGAATAGGACCAAGGAAGATATAGACATTGTTCATACTGCAGCTTCAAAGTTAAAGTGTATCACAGGCTGTGTGTGCGTGTGTGTGTGCGTGTGCATGTGTGTGTGCGTGTGTGTGCGTGCGTGTGTGCGTGCGTGCGTGCGTGTGTGTGTGTGTGTGTGTGTGTGTGTGTGTGTGTGTGTGTGTGTGTGTGTGTGAAAAAAAGAACACAACTTTTTGATGAAGATTTAAAGCTTAATAACTGAAAAATAAGTCTGCAAAGAAGTGAAAAAACTTAGCTGGGATTTTTTACATATTTTATAATCTGGAATGTATAAAATGTTCAAAAGACCCATTAAATATAGATACATGGTGTACAAAAGGAGCATTTATACTATGCCTTGTGAAAAATATAATCCCTTCAAAAAGATGATTAATTTCTAGTACAATATAGGTAAAAGACTAGTCTTTGAATTTCAAAGTAAACATTTAAAGTAAGCTAATCTTGATGTCTGAACACAAATTTAGGAATATAAATAATACAGCTTTGCAATCTGCTGGTATTGAATCAAAAACTTAGCAGAGCATATTACAATAGTGGAAACTGCTGATGTGAATACAGTTTATAAGGAACAAAAAGAAATATTACTTATGAACATATTGTAAGGTACTGCACCCAGTTTACTTGGAAAGAGTTGAAATAAAACTGATTTTAAGTAACTAGATAAGTGTATGACTTCTGTAAGATAAACTTTGGGAAAGGCACTTATGAAGCATGAAAATATATTTTAAAAACATGGGTATATTAAAAGAAATTGCTATTTGTACTCTTGTTCTAGAAAATTCCAGACCTGGTTATGAAAGGCAAATAATGTATCATGTTAATTCTGATGCACTAAATTACCTCAATGAGAAAAGCTTGCATACATGTAAATACCCAATCAAGTATTAATGTGAGATGCTTACAGACAGTGCACTTGTGCATAAATACACAATAATGACTGGACTGGCAGATATGTAACTTGTGTGACTACATCCTCAAAGGATGGTATAACATAACAATCAGTATTTGTGCTATATTATTCTACAAGATTAGCACCGAGTATTTGAGATGTTAATTATTGCTGGAGTCTAGGCTTATAATCCCTCCACAGGGCCATTTTGTGATACTGAAGACAAATGTTCTGTCAAGCCTATTTATGGATGGCCAGAATGAAAAATTTATCTCTGTCTTGTGTTTTGTAGCTCAGCATAGATCATGGCAAAGATGCATTTTGACTGACAAGCAAACATTAAATTATCATCAAATATCCCACCACATCCTTAGAAATGTCCTGTAACACCATGGCCTAGACTGCATGTGACTTATATTGGTCCACTCCTTAGAAAAAAGTTTCATTAATTCTCATTCAGAGGAGATAAGTATTTATGACATAAATTCTGCTTTGGTTTCAGTAGTATAGACTTTGAAAACGTTATGAAAATAATGGGAATTTTCATGTCACTATTGTGTCATTATATGTTTTTCTAATGTCCTAACAAAGAGGGCTGTGCAGAATGTGAATAAAAGGACAAATAAATTGAAAAGTGAGACTATAGAAATAAAAATCTAGCTCAACCCTCAGATAAACTTCCAACAGCACATAAAACTCCTGAAAACAAACACCTCCAAAACCCTTTTCTGGGCAGAAAAAAAATCTTTCTCCCTCTCTCCACAAGGAAGAAAAACTATAGAAAAAGATATTCTTAAAACCTAATTAGAATATGGCCTTCTACTCATCTTGCTACTTAAAAAATATATATAAATATCTTGACTCTACAAGCGATTTCTAACTAGACCTGCAGATTTATAATCCTCTCATCAAATACAGAGCATCGCTGTTTAAGGTAAAGTGGCTTCCCATCAAACATAGAGCACAATTTCTACTACACTGTCTTCTGTTCAAAATGTTGAACTAGGACCTTTTTCCTCCTTAGTTGAACATCTTACCCAAGGGTCTCCAAATATTCTTTTAGATTTTCCAGTCCAGCCCTTCTTCTCCTCATAGTGGACTACATTGCACTGACTATACATATGCACTTATTGACCCCAAATGCTGGTTTCAGAATGATGTTCCCTCGGGACAACAATATAATGGTAAGAAGAGGGATAGAAATGACTGGGGACAAAATAAAAATGCCGAAAAACATTCATTTAGTAGAAATAATAAAAAAAAAAAAATGGCACCAGTGTTGGTAAGGATATTCAGTCTCCAACAGAGTCGTTAGTGTTAAATTTGTCTACCATAGATGTCGCAGACGTTGCCATATCTGTTTTAAATTTGGGTTTGAAATTAATACCCACGGTATTACCACATTTACATATTTTAAAGTGTGAACTTTTTCATTTTGTAGCAAGTCGTACCATGTGGACTTTTTTGAAAAGTAGACTGACAATGTATTATCTGATGCTGATAGTAGCGCTATCATGTCATTTTTTTTCTTGTGTGTTTGATGAACAATTTGTGAATGTACAGAATAATGCATATAGTGCTTTAGATACAAATAAGATCAAAGGTGAGACAATGTTTATGCCACCCTATGTGAATGAAAGTATTCAGAGTTTCATGACAGTCTTAAACTATAGTGTGGAAAAATTATTTTATACATTTTTGAAAAGCCGTCAGACTGTTCAATATAATTTGTGTAGGGAGCAATGGCTTGCTTTCAAAACGTTGTGTGAAGATCGAAGGGTAGTTATAAAACCAGCAGATAAAGGAAACAGAATTGCAATTATGAATCATGCACAATATGCTGAGTTATGTTACGGACATTAAATAATACAGAAATATATGAAAAAAGTGATGGGATAAGGTATCGTAGGGCAATGGAAGCATATTTAAATTTGTTGGATAAAGTCTTATATTTGGAGTATTTTTCTAAACAGGATTTAGATAAAACATTTGGTATTGCTAATACTTGTATTGTAACATTTTATTGTCTGCCAAAAATACATAAAGGAATTAACAATATGAGTGGTCGACCAATTGTTTTAGCGAAAAAATATTTTTTAAGAAATATGGGTGTTTTCTTACATGAATTTTTAAAGCCTTTTGTTTTAAGAATTCCATCATATATTAGAGATAGCCAAGTTTTTTTGGATAAAATTAAAGGTATAATATGGAAGGAGAACATGTATTGGCTATATTTACATGTAAAAAGTCTATATACAAATATTAAACCTACTTTTGGGATTCAGGCTTTATTTTATTTCCTGGGAGATGCCCCTTTATCACATTATATTGTGGAGTTAGTATTTTTTTGTCTTCAAAATAATTACTTTACATTTAATGGGGAAATGATTTCATCAGTCACAAGGGACGGCCATGGGGGCAGCATTTGCCCCCATGTATGCTAACATAGTTATGTCTAAACTTGCAATAGATAAGTTATATAGCCACACATTTTTCAAGTCATATGTAGTGAAATATTTTAGATACATTGATGACTTAATATTTTTTTATGTGATGGGGGTATAAATGAAGTTCCGCAATTTATTCAGGATATACGATTGAACAGCTTTGGCCTAAATTTTTGATGGGATACAAACAAGTAGGTTTTTTTTTTGGATATAGATTTACTGGGAAAATAGTTGACTGTATTTGTACTACAGTTTATAGGAAATTTAAAAATGATAATATGTTTTTATATGGTAAGAGTTGTCATCACCCGCATGTTATATCTATGCTACTATATAATAAGTTTTTATGAATAGAAAAAATGTGTGGTTTGAATAGTACTCTTGAAAGGGAAATGCAAGATATGGCAGATATGTTTGGAAAGCGGGGATATAGTAAGGAAGTGGTCGAAAGTTCAAGGTTAAAAGTTTTGAGTAAGTTTTATGATGTGGATTCCTTAGGAAGGGATAGCCATGCCATTTCTCATGGAATAGGTTTTGCAAGTAATTTTTTGATAAAGAATGAAAATATGAGTAAAGAAATTGACTATGTCACAACATATAATGTTCGGACTGAACAAATAGTTAAGGAGGTTATGGGTTATTGGCCCATTTTACTTCGGGATAAATGTTTGGGGAGTCTACTTTACAGTACTCCATGTATATCATACAAAAGAGGAATGAATTTGGCAGACATGGTGGTACATAATAAATGTATTCCACCAAATTATAGTTTATATAGTAATATCTCTTTAATAATGGGCACATTCACATGCAATTAATGTTCTGTTTGTAAATATGTTGTGAATAAGTTTTCTATTATTAATGGATTTAAATTTTTATCCAAATGAAGCTTATACATGCAATCCTGAAGGAATAATGTATATATATTGAAGTGTACTTGTCAGTTATTTTGCATTGCAGGGACCTATAGATCTTTCAAAATTCACTTGCAAGAGCACATCAGGGACATTAAAAATAAAAGGTTGCTGAGTGTACATTTTCCACAGTTTCATGAAGCTAATTCTGATTGTTTAAAAGGATGTAGTCTGAAAAAAGGTTAGTTTAACTTTAGGGGAATGTGCTGATATTAAAAGTTATTGTACAAAGCAGCTTTATTTATTTTAAAGTATAATACTTTGGAGCCATTGGGCTTGAATAAGGAATGTAATTAGAAATATATGATTAAGTAATGTGTTAATTATTTAATTGTTTTATAATGACTATTTAAGACAATGATTGTGAGGTGTTTTTTTACTTTCTACTCTTTGAAGGCTTTTGGCGGAGGTGAAGTTTGGTGAATAAACTGTTTTAATTTTAAGTCATGGTGGTCATTTTTGATTTGAAGTTTTTATTTTTTTTTCATTTGGTGGTTTGTAATACCATCATTTACACCTGGAAAATGCCTAGTTCTTTACTAGGTAATATCTTCCTTTGCAAATGAAAGACATCCAATCCTTTCCCAAAATTTGTTCACAACTTAAGAAACATCTAATTAACCTGAATAAATGTAGCTATTTTTACTTCTGCAACTGTATAAATGTAACTCACTTTTGCATATCCATACCTTATTTCTGTCTTCTCCAGAATGCATTCACTTACACTCCAGCTCTACTCAATCTAACTCCTCCATGATTCTTTCAGCCCTGACATTTCTAATCTTCCATAAATCTCCTTCCTACTACCCAGTTTCATTTCTCCCCTTCCCTTCCCCACTCTTTCCCTTCCTCCCCCACTTCTAACTATTTACTTACTACACAAAAACAATCCTACCTTCTGTTACTTACATTGGTTTTCCTGTTAGGCTAGAAGGAAGTCCTGCTTGCATAGTATATGTCTAGGCATTGCCATATGGGTTCTACAACAGACAACATAAACAACCCTTTTTGTCCCACATTTGTATGGAATGCTATGTAGGGAAACAGAAAAGTGTTTAAGAACATGTATTTATCATGTATATAGCATTAACAAAAGTTATTGTTTCTAGATATAGATTAAATTAAAATTTACCTCAGAGAAGAAGACTGGCAAAATAAATTAGAAATTCAAGAATTAAAGTGGTATCTAAAATTAGATGCTTGTAAATAAATGGGCCTTAATGACCCAATAAGTATTGCCCGCATTGTAAAACTAAAGGCATTTAGGTTATAATGTAAATAGGCACCGATGAATTATTTTGAGATATTTTTAAATAAAATATCTAAGTTGACTGGAATGTGTTTTAAAATTAAATTCAAGTACAGAAAACATAAGTTGGTACAATTAGGAATGTTTTTATTTGTTTTTATCAAATGTTAAAATAGGCCACGGTGGTGCAGCGGTTAGCTTTGTCGCCTCACAGCAAGAGGCTCTCCCATTCGATTCTCGACTGGAGCACCTTCTGTGTGGAGTCTGCATGCCCTCCCCGCAGTTGAGTGACATTTAAAGACATACAGGTAGGTGTGTGCATGAATGAGTGTGCCTTCTTTGAAGGTTGGGTATTGGGCTGGCAACTCGGCACTATAAAAATCCACTGCCAATCATTAGCAGACAGGAGTTCCGCTGTGGCGACCCCTAACAGGGAAAAGCCAAAAGACATTTTATCAAATGTTAAAATAGTGAATGGTAGTACTTTATATGTGATTGATGTTAAAGCCACATGACCATAAACAGACATATTTAAATGATGTTTTATATATATACTTGGCAAGTTCTGAAGAAGTTTGAATTAAATAATGAAAACAACCTCCAACTGTGTAGTTATTACTGCAGCATTGCTTAGCATATATTTGCCAATTTAAAGTATCCAGTTCTCCTATGGCTACAATATCTCCCAGCTGTACTGTATGATAGATACACATAGAACTATCCTTGAGTAGACACTTCAGAATCAGACAGGACTTAATGAAATTAAGCCTGAGTAAGACTGTTCAAATGAAACAGTACTTGTAAACATCAAGTATGAAAATATAACTTAGTGAAGAATATATTGTATACTGGTGGAATACTACTGAGAGATATCTAAAGTAGACTCCTGATATCATTGTAAACAAAACAAGACCAATTATGTGATGAGTTACAGGAACCAACTCAATCTTGTCTTACAAGAGAAAGTCTACCCAGCAGAGTCCTAGACCTGTAATGAATAAGGACACTAATGTGCCTGAACAAAGGAATTCAGATATTAGAATATGGGATATTAATTGTATTAATGTACCAAATGCGAATAATGAGTCGGGTTCTAGATTTGATTTGTTCTATAAATTTACACAAATGACTGCTGTGCAGAATGGGAAGACTGATGTCCCAGTGAGCTGATAGTTTATGACACAAGTGAAAAAAGTGCAGAGGGTTAGAAAAGTACACCAGCTCCTGACCCACTTATTACTCAAGATGGCAGTAGTTCTAGATCTATGAAAAATGGGAATGGTTGTATTCTAATACTGACCCCAACAGATACACACCCAGAACACAGGCTGGGTTAAAATCCAAATATATTTATTGTCAGATAAGCTTTTTCACGATAAAGCAACAAAATCGCTTCATCCGATCAAGATCTCATGAGAATAGCACACCTTAAATCAGTCTAAGCTTCCAATCAAATTCAGTATCACACACACACCTCCACATATTCATAAGATAGCTAAAATACTAATTAAACATAGCTTTAAACTTATAAAAAGAACCATTGAATACCTTTAAAAATATTTACAACTAGAAATACATATCCTAACATTCCCATTACAGAATAAATATATCTATTTAAATTAAACACACAGATACCTGAATTACTTAGACAGCCTACGTGCTTTCAGGATGGGTTTAAGAGGAACATGTTCATTTTAGACCATACTTTTCACAAAGTCCACAAATGTGTAATGGGAATGTCCCCAATGAATATGAGAAATGTATCACTATTCCAATCCACTATAGTAGTGATATAAATGCTATTACTAGAGTGATCTGGAAACATTGGCCTATTTTGTTGACGGATGATAAAATTAATAATACAGTAGGGGAATGACCTGCTTTTACTTTGAAAAATAAGAAGAATCTTAAAAGGTTGTTGTGCTACCCAGCTAGAGCTAGAAATAATAGTAGAGCATATGATAATATAGCTACTGTTCCCTGTGGTAATTGTCGTTACTGTAAATACATAGAGACTGAGAGTAGTTTTGTCAGTTTAGATATGGGTCATAGGTTTCACTTTAAAGTACATGGGAATTGTAACACCAAAGATGTAGTGTATCTTGCCCATTGTGTGGAATGTTTTTCATTCTACGTGGGCAAGAGTAACCGTAAGTTAAAAGAGCGCATTAGGGAGCATCTTTATTCGATTAGTATTAATTACAATTTGAATGCACTGGCTAAACATGTTATGGACAAGGGAGCTAACCATTGGTTCATGTTTTGGGTGATAGGGTATATGAGTCCCTAAGGATAGATGATATAAGAAATAGGACTGAAACAGTTGAACTAGAGTTGATTATTAAAATGCAGGTACATCAGGGAATTGGTTTAAATGAACATGTTCCCCTTAAACCCATCCTGAAAGCATGTAGGCTGCCTAGGTAAATCATGTATCTGTGTGTTTAATTTAAGTAGATATATTTATTCTGTAATGGGAATGTTAGGATATGTATTGCTAGTTGTAAATATTTTTAAAGCTATTCAATGGGTCTTTTTATAAGTTTAAAACTATGTTTAATTAGTATTTTAGCTATCTTATCAATATGTGGAGGTGTGCGTGTGTGTGATACTGAATTTGACTGGATGCTTAGACTGATTTAAGGTGTGCCATTCTCATGAGATCTTGATCTGATGAAGCGATTTTGTTACTTTATCGTGAAAGCACTTATCTGATGTTAAACATATTTGGATTTTAACCCGGCCTGTGTTCTGAGTGCATATCTGTTGGGGGTCTATATGTTTATTGCTGTTGGTGTGCGCACTCTGATTTGCCCGAGTCTTCAGTGGCTGTTCCTGTGCATATGTATTCTAATACTACATAATATATTTCATAGGTAGACTGTGTCTAATGGCACTGATCATTTGAACCCAGTAAGTTGTTGAATGTGATGTATCAGTCAACATAACTTTGTAAATATGAACCTGCACACTCCTTTGTAAAATGAAATACACATGCAGAGCTGGCCATAGTTGAACTGGTAATCTAGGAGAAGACATCTGCAGTGCCCCACTGCAGCCCACTAACCCCCTCCCTACTTACATCGCTAGGTGCTCCCCCCCCCCATCATGGCCTATCCATACCATCCAGAATACCTTTTTCTTCTTTTTCTGATGGTTTGTCTTACTCTTCAGTGTTTTCTCCTGAATTCCTTCATTCAACACATGTTAACTAGGCAAAAATGTACTTTTATAACTGTGGAGAAAATAACTGCATTTACCCAGGGGTCTGGAGAGTCCTAGATGCTCTGTAGTTTATTTCAGAGTTTTTTTAAACAACCCATTTCATTCAATGATGGTTTGGAAAAAATCCTGATTATGAAAGGAAATTCAGTGTTTTTCTTCAACTTTGCTTTTTTCTGCACCCTTTCAATCCATCCTGAGCAGGGCTGCACTGTAATAACCATGGAGAAAATAACTGAATTAATTTGAGGGTCTGGGGGCTAACTGGCCTCCAGAAGCCATGGAGGTTCTACATGCTAGAAGTGTATTTTAGAACCTTTTCTCTAACCTTTTGAGCAAATGATGGCTTGAACAAAAATCATGATTAAAGAAAGAACTTCATTGTTACTCTTACTTTTTCCTGTATCCTTTCAAAAGGCCCTAAGAGACCAAAACTGCAAGCTGGGGATTTGGGTGCCACTAAGCCAAAAGAAGCTATGAGTGTTATAAATGCTTAGAGGTGCATTTTAGACCTTTCCCCCAACATTTTGATCCAATGGTGGTCTAAGCAAAAATCATAAGGAAAGAAATTCAGTCTTATGTTTTTTTTTATTTCAAGAAAGAAAAAAAAGTTATGTCTTACCATAATGTTCCATCTGTGTTGTCCATCTTCTTTCATGCATCACTGATGGGTTCGGTTTTGAGCCCTCAGAACCAAGTAAGCCTATTACCAAGCTCCTGCCAGCCAAAAAAACTCTCGAGCTAAGTCTCTACTCAGAATGCCCTTCTCCCTGTTACCTCAGATTGAGTTTGCTAAGAATGGAAGTAAAGTCGAGGCCACTTCTACACAAGTACCCTAGTGCACCACTCAGACCCAGGAGCCTTTGGAGGGGGAAGGAGGGTGGGAAGTGATGAATGAAAGAAGATGAACAACACAGCTGGAACATTATGGTAAAACATAACTTCTTTATCTCATATTGTTAATCTTCTTTCCATTCATCACTGATGGGACAGAATCCCAAGCTACCTTGAGGTCCATGGGTGGCCCTTATGGAAGAACATTCCTGAGTACCATTGAGCCGAAAGCAGCTCTCCCCCTGGAGACCAGGTCCAATTTGTAATGATTGATAAATGTATGAGGCTTAGCCCAAGTAGCTGCTGTGCAGATGTCATCCATGGATTCCCTGGAATGGAATGCTATAGAAGTTGCCATAGATCTAGTTGAATGGGCTTTAACTTCTGACATGGATTCATTATGGAGGGAATAAGTGACACGTATGCAGTCCCTTAGCCATTGTGATAATGTAACCTTGGAAACAGCCTCTCCCAATTTTGGTCCTGAGAAGGAGATGAAAAGCTGTTCAGCTTTACAGATAGGTTTGGTCCTGTCTAGGTAAAACCTTAATTGTCTATGTACATCTAAGGTGTGAAGGCAATACTGTCCTCTATTGGCAAAATTCGGTTCATAGGTTCATAGGTAGGTACTAGGTTATCGGCCCAAGGGCCTACATAAGCCTAGCCAACAAGGTTCCCTGGCTTACACCACCCAAGAAAGTTATTTTCCTGTGCCACTGTCAAGCAGAGACACAGAAGTGATCCCTGGGGTGTATTTCCTATTTCCCATCCACTCATCAAGATTTTTCTTGAAGAGTGCTAATGAAGAACTTTGCTTGACATAGATGGGTAGCCTGTTCCAGAGTATGGGAAGTCTCTGGGACAGGAATCTATCCCTCCAGCATGTCCTGTTTATTGTGGTGACAAGTTTTAGGTCCCTAGAGCGTATAGCTCGGAGGAATTGGGATTTCTTTAGGTGTAGCATGTCCAACAGCTCTGGGTTTGACATAGCTTTATATGTTAGGCAGGGATCACCTCGGAGTAGGCGATATGCTACAGAGTAAAGCTGGAGTTTTATGAGGTGGTCAGTGTAGGGCATTTGTTTGAGGCCAGTAATCCTCTTTGTGAGGTACTTCTGTGGCCCTTCCAGCTGTTGCAGATGTCTTGTGAGGTACATTCCAAAAGGGGCATTGTACTCTATAATGGGTCTAATGAGTGTCGAGTAGAGGGGAACAATGACCTCTTTTTTCCTGGATGAGAACCCTTTTATGATGAGGTGTGCCATGTAGAAGGACTTCCTGACTACTGTGGCGATGTGACTATCAAAGGAGAGACTACTATCCACCTGGGTCCCAAGGTCTCTTATCATGCATTCTGTGTTAAGTAGATTTCTGCCTATGTGGTAGTTCATGGGGACAGAGTTTTTACCAAAGGGAATGACACTGCAATTTTTGGCACTGAGCTTGAGGCCATGGCTCTGACACCAGGCATCTGTCTCAGCAAGGCCTTTCTGTAGGATGTCCACATCATTTGGGGACTTGACTATGGCTTCTAGTTTGTAGTCATCTGCGAACTTCGTTAGCCAGAGGCCTTCTGCGTTAGCCTGTACTTCAGAGAAGTAGATACCAAACAGGAGAGGTCCCAGGATGGAACCCTGTGGTACTCCACTTGTCAAAAAGACACAGGTAGATAACCCAGGTAGATTAATGGACTGGTTAATAGAGAATTCATAAACCACTTTGGGAAGAAAGGATGGGTTTGTTCGAAGTGACAGTCTGTCTTTGTGAAAGACCAGATAGGGCTTCTTGATACACAATGTCTGCAGCTCTGAGACTCTCCTGGCAGAGGTAATACCTACAAGAAACAAAGATTTCCAAGACAAAAACTTTAGGTCACACATAGCCACAGGCTCAAAGGGCTTTTGAGTCAAAGACTGGAGGACTAAAATGAGGTTCCATGATACTACCGGCTGTCCAAGTGGAGGCCTGAGATGAGAGGTCCCTTTGAGGAAAGCCTTACAAAGGTGTAATGAAATAAGAAGGGTACCATCTATATCATCGTGGAAGTTGGAAATTGCCACTAGATGTACATAAACTGAAGAGGCAGAAGCTTTGTTATGAAAAAACTTGAAGTACTGCAGTAACTGGGGCCAAATATGGGTCTAACATGTTATCCTTGGACCAAATGGAAAACATCTTCCATTTATCCTGATATAGTCTTCTGGTGGATGGTTTGTGAGAGGCCAGAATGATGTCTTGAACAGGTGAGTAGAGGTTAACCTGCCTGGTGACTAGCGGAAGTGGAGAAACCAAGCTGTCAGCTCAAGAGTGGACAGGTTCAGGTGACTCAGCCCTTGTGGGTGAGTGATGCGATCTGGTAGAGGGTCCAGAATCCACGGTGGGAGTACTAGGTGAGGCCGAAGAAAGGGGAACCAAACTTGTTGTGGCCAGAATAGGGCTATGAGTATCACCTTGCATCTCAACCGAAGAGCTCTCTTTAGAAATTGTGGGATCAGAAGAATGGGAAGATAGGTGTAGAGAAGTCCCATGGGCCAATCATGGATTACAACATCCCTCGGTGACTCCCCCTGTGGGGGAAGTAGGGCAAAGTAGCTGCTGCACTTGGTGTTTGATGGGGAGGTGAGAAGATCGTAGCAAGGCTGGCCCCAGTGGCTGAAGACTGCAGACGTCATCTCTGAGTTGAGGGACCACTTGTGGGGCATGAGGATGCATCTTCTCAGTTTGTCTGCAATCACGTTGGAGCTTCCTGGATATGCGTTGCTATCAGAAAGTGGTTGAAAGCTATTGCCCACTAGCAGATTCTCATGGCTTCTTGACAAAGAGGGTAGCACTTGGTTCCTCCTTGCTTGTTGATGTACCAGTCCACTGACATATTGTTTGATAGGATTGTAATTGTCCTGAAGGGGAGAGCCTAATGGAATGCCTGTAATGCTAACAGCATGGCCCTCAGTTATAGGACTTTGATGTGCAGGTAGGCCTCTGAGGTGGACCATGTGCCTTGGACAGTCTTTCCCTGAAAATCCCCACCACCACCACCCGATCAGGGAAGCATCCCTGGTCACAATGGCTGTGGGCTGGGAGGGTTGAAAAGGTTGGCCCCAAAGATCTTCATCTGGCCTCATCCACCAAAGCAGGTCCTGCTTGCAAGAGTTGGTTATTCGAATCTTATAAGCCAGAGGATGATAGCTTGGGAACCATTGACACAGAAGGAGCCATTGCAGGATTCGCATATGTAGCCTTGCTAGAGACACTATTGGAATTGATGCAGCCATAGAACCCAGAACTTAGAGAACTTGTCTTGCAGGGACTAATGTTTGTGAAAGAAGCACTCAGATTTGAAGCCTCAATTGGTGGAGTCGTTGAAGAGGGAGTGATACCAGACAGGACTGAGTATTGAACAGTGCTCCAATGAACTCTATTTGTTGTGCAGGGATAAGTTTGATTTTTCCCAATGTATCGTTATTCACAACAATTTTGCCAGAGAGAGACAGTATGCTGTAGAGCAGTTACCAGAACATGCTTGGTGAGGGCAGTAAGGAGCCAGTCATCTAGATATAGAAACACTTGGAATCCTGTTAGTCTCAAATGAGCTGTTACCACTGCCATGCATTTTGTGAACACTCTGGGGGCTGTAGAGAGACCGAATGGCAGGGCACAGTATTGGTAATGACTGGTAACTAGCTGGAAGCGAAGCAGACTCCTGGAGCATTTGTCCATCTTTGATGTGGTAATATGCGTCCTGGAGATCTATAGAGCACATCCAATCACCTTCTCTTAAAAAGGGAAGGATGGACTGAACCGTGACCATCTGGAATTTGGTTTGAGTGACAGACTTATTTAAGATGCTGAGATCCAAAATGGGTCTCCAGTCCCTTGTCTTTTTTGGCACCAAAAAGAATCTCGAGTAAAATCCGTATCCACACTGGTCTGGTGGAACTGGTTGGATGACTCTTTTTTGAGACAGCTTTATAATCTCTGAAGCTGCTGCTTCCCTTTGACTGGGTGGCACGTGGGGAAGTTTTCTGGGAAAATGTCGTTGACAAGAAAGGGGAATGGTGTAACCTCTGGTGATAATCTTCTGCACCCAATGATCAGTGGTGATAGAGCACCAAGCAGCTTGGTGCAGAGAAAAATAACCCCCTGACTGCTTCCAGAGGTAAGCAATCAGGCCGCCCCTCAGGAGCACTGATAAGGCTGTCCAGGAAAGAGTCCCCGGAGCCTTGGTTGTGAGGACTCCCTCCTCCAGAGTTGTTACCCCCTCTGCCTCTGGGAGTATCATCACCATGTGTGGCATGGAAGGGACCCTGAGATTTCTTATGCCACATTTTCCCACTCCTCTGATTCCTGGAGAAGGTACATTGAGGATTAGAAAATCGTAGGCCTACGGCAGACAGGGTTTTTCCATCTTGCTCATACCTGGCTAGCATGTCCTTCACTTTGGAGCCAAAGAGGGATGAAGCTTTGATGGGAGCATTCAGAAAGGAAGACTTGAAGGGATCTGTGAGGTCACAAATGCACATCCAGGCAGACATCTCATAATAATGCCTGAACCCGCTGCTCTAGCCACCCCTTCATTCACATGTGAGAGCAACCTCATGGACATGTTGGATATTGATTCCAGGGTTGCTAGCTGTGAGGCCACTTTGTCCCTGACCTCATCAGACAACTGACCTGCGAGTGTCCCAGAGAGTTCAGAGATTAGGTCCCTTTGGAGCCTCATAAATTGTGCCAAATAATTCAGGGACCATATAGCAAAGGTCCCTGATGCAAAAACATGCTTCCCAAGTTTGTCCGCCATCCAAGACTCCCTGTTGGGTGGGTGGACAGTGGGATTTTCCTCAGCCAAGTCATTTTTCGTGGCAACTGCCACCACCATAGCATCAACTGGTAACCATTTGGACCAGTGCAGATTCTCTGCAGGAGGGGACAGAATTTTGTCTGGTCTCCAGAGGATCACCTCAATGGAATCAGGGTTCTTCCATGCATGCTGCGCGATGAGCTGGACAAAATTGTCAGCAGGTGGGGTCACCCAAGAGGTATATGGCCGGGCATGAAAAGCCTGCAAGAACACGGACTCCTCAGATAAAGGGATGGAGGGCTTCCAGTCACCTCTCTGTTTTTAACATTTCCTGGATGTCTTTTGGAGACATCATTGGGAGGTGACCATGGGACCCTTCACCATCATTGTAATCCTTGTCTTCTGTTAAGGACTTCTCAGTTGAGTCCACATGCTTCCTCTTGCACGTCTTCTTTCAAGGGGGCTCCTCAGTGGGGGTCTCTGAGGAGGACTTGGAAGACTGCATACCCTGAACAGGGGTGTTCTGCGGCTTCCCTGCCTGGTGTCCCGGGGGGTGGTCTGTGACAGGTGCAGCTCAGTGGGTGAAAACTGGGATTCTGACATCATAGGAGTGGTACCAGAAGCAAGAGCCCTCTCCATCATGCGGAAGGCAGGCCTGCCCAAAGAGGGATGGCAGCCCAGAACTGAGAAAGACAACCTTGGGACTGAGGTCACACCCCGCTCCAATGGACCCACCCACATGGGTGGAGCCTCAAGAAAGATCAGTGCAGATGCAGCCATTGGCAACAAGGAGGGAGCCAAGGAGAAAGATGACACCATACCCCGGGCCAATGCACCCATCCCCCAATCCCCAGATTGAGGAAGGACTGGTTTGGTGGGAACCGAAGACCAAAGGGACAAACTCAGAGCTGGACTGAGGTGCACCGTAGGCACCGAGGTGGTGGGTTCCAAGAAAGATGTCGGAACAGAAGGCTTTGGAACCGAGATGGTCGAAGGAGAAGTATAAGATGGAGTATTTGGATAAGGCAACCCAGGTCCAGCAGGTGGATGGGTTTTAGAAAGTGATGGAACCCCCTTGGCTACCAACAGCTGGTCCACAAGACGCACCACATCGTGTTCCGAAAGACTCCGGGAGGATCTAGTAGATACTCCAGATGGGGAGTCAGGGCATTCGAGAAATGGGCTATACGCTTGGCCCAGAAACGGGTCTGTCGAGGGAGAGTATTGGGTCTGTGGTGCAATGTCTGCCAGCAGCGAAGTCTCTAGTTTTGAGACCGGAAGCAAAGGGGTCAAATCCAGTGATGTGTGAAAAGTAGGGATATATTAGTGCAGAGCAATCAATATGTTAATTGTCAGACAAAAGGTATAATTTATCTAAGTACATGTAAGAAATGTGAGGCATTTTACGTGGGGAAGTCTGAAAGAAGACTAAGAGATAGAATTTACGAGCATAACTATGAAATGAAGACAAAAAGTATGTGTAATGCTCTGTACAAGCACAAAACAAAATGTGAAGAAGCTGAATATACCTTTTTTGTGTTAGAGGTTGTAAATAAAGACATTCGTGGTGGACAATGGGAGGAGACAATTGAGTATAAAGAGTTACTTTGGCAACTCCATTTGGAAGCTTATAACCCTCCAGGGCTGAATAATTATGTATCTTTGGCCCCAGTATTGAAAATAAGAGCAGCGAAGCTCTGATGTGGGAAATGTATACACTGGGGGTTAAAGTACCAAGAAATTAAATTAAAGATTACCAAATACAAAATGTAACATGCTCTATTTTTTGAAAATGAAGAGGGTAGGATGTGTAAGAAAAGATGTTTTAAGTGAACAGGGTACCTCCAGGAAATGAACTTGTGTTTTAGTAACAACAACAAAAAACTTTGAAGGGCATTATTTTAAGCATTGTTATGAAAATGGTGGGTGTAATGTGTTCATCTAGACACCAGAGGGAGCATTGAATGGTTGCTTGGTTGTATGTTTACATATATATATTTTTTATGTATGAACTTTTATATATAAAATGTATGTTTTAATTTATTGAATTTTATGAATAAAATTTATTAACTAATTATAGGGATAAAATGTTGCGATTAGTAATGTAATAAATTGTAACATGATTTTAAGGGAATATATGAAGGCACTTTGTAAAGGTGGATTTTAATGTAATATATGATGATTAGTGTAATTAAGTATTTTATTGCATTATGAGGATCAATTATTTAATTAGTAATAGTATTTAAGCAGAAGGGGAAGAGTTTGTATTATTCTTGTGCATCTGAGGAAGTGTATTCAAACGAAAACGCAGGTGTGGAGACATAGCGTTAATGTGTTTGGAGTGTTTTGCTGGATTTACGTGTTGCTGCTGTGTTTCGTTACTTTTTCGCCAATAAAGCTGCTAAAAAAGAAAAGGAGCCGTGTTTCTTCCACTAGTACCTTTTGGTTTTGCTCAAATCCAGTGATGTCGGTACAACACTCAATGCCAAAGTAGCACTCTGAGTCATCAAAATGGTTGGTTCCAACATGGACATTGAAGTCGAAGAAGAAGGTGTGCCCTGAGCTGAAGTAGCTAACAGGTGCTGAAGTCGAAATGGGCTCTATAATTGGTGGCAGAGGCAGGGTCTGTGCCAATACAGGCGTCAGTTTCAAAGGTTTTGAGATGGTCAGAACCAAGGAAGGTGGAGCTGAAGAGGCAGATTTATGCTCCAGTGATAACTTGGGGACTTTAGATTTCCCAGGTTTGCTCTGATCACCCGATGGTGAAGAAGGAACAGAATGGGATTTCTTTTTCTCCTTAGGAGGGGTTGAAACCTCCATCACAGAAATGGCCCCTGGTTAGGGAGACTTGAGTAAACCCTTCAGAATGAGTTTATTTTTGCGCTCATTAAGAGTGCATTGACTGAAACTTTGACAAATATCCCACTGAGGCTGCACCGAAGGGTGGGCCACTCCCAAACAGTATACACAGTCATCATGCAAGTCGCTGTTAGGTAACTTGCCCTTACAAGAAGTACAATGCTTAAAACCTTTCTTATCCGCCATTTAATAGAAAGGACACCACAACTAACTGCATAATCCAACAATAATGATGTCACTCAGTTCAAAAAAACACAAGAAATCACAAGAAAAAATACCAATATTACAACACACTGTATATGTGACGAAAGGGAAACACCTGAATAGAAATAAAAGGCTAACAGGTTAGGCAAGAGAAACAATACCAGCTATGATATTGAAGAAATACTACAAGGGTAAGGGAAAAAGACGGTACCAACAATAGTACTTAAGTTTACCAATGGTAACAATGGGTAGAGTGGAGAATATATGGTTAGATAGAAGAGACACTAGAAATACTAAAGGTTTAGTAAAATATGAAGATATCCAAAAACTTTTACACAAATATCAAAAAAGATTTTACTTAGCTGAGAGCTCGGCTGAAACACGGCTTTACGACTACACAGCAAACGAGATCTGAGGTAACAGGGAGAAGGGCATTCTGGGTAGAGACTTAGCTCAAGAGTTTTTTTTTTGGCTGGCGCGAGCTTGGTAATAGGCCAACTCAGTTCCGAGGGCTCAGAACCGAACCCATCAGTGATGAATGGAAAGAAGATTAACAACATCAGATTAAGTTGTATCCAAGACTTAATGCTCAATGGTGACAAAACAGGTGTTCATTATAACGTCCGAAGACAAATGTTTGTGAGGATACATAAATAATATCTGGGAACTGTACCCACTTCTCTCAACCCCAAATGAAAAAAGTTTCCTTATATGTAACCCCCTCTGATGCTAGACTGAGATGAAAGTGAAGACATAAATGGACACAGTACTATATATTTCAAATTACTGCTGTCATACCTCCTCACCACTCTTCCCAAATGACAGCCACAGTCTGTGTAAATCTCTGTCAGGATGGGACAAAACTGAAAAAATAACTATAACATGACAGTTTAAATCTGCTTCTGTCCAACATATAAACAGCATGCATGCTTACACTCCCACAAAGGATAGCCACCTGTACATGCACCTGATGTTTGAATGTAAAGAAAGTGAAAAAAGTGATCATAGTAATGTTTCCGACTCGTTACGCCTAGGCAGCAAACTGCTCCTAAACAAGTTATAGTGACCCTCTGTGTTCATCTCTAAAGTCAGTGAGAAAAATTAATGACCATACTATCCTCATCCCAACACAAGCTATAGTGACCTGTACATACCTCTGAGGTTTTGGAAAACAAATTAAAGAAATAAGTGTATTTTCCCAGTCTTAAAAACAGAAACTACAGTGATTTCCTTGCATGCATTTGAGAAAGGACCAATTTTAGACTAAGTGCGGTTTAGGATAAGAGGACTCTCTAAGCCCGTGTGATAATCCACTTATAAAGCCTTGGGGTGTGTGGGCCACCATGCCTCCAGAAGCTCCAAAGGTCTGGATGTTCTGTGATACATTTTACACCTTAGTTTTGCAAGATGATTTAAACTGAACACACCACAAGAGTGTCAGTTACTTTCATCCAGACAACCCCAAACCCCACAAAGCAGTCATAGATTTACCAAAAAAATAGACAGATAGATAGATTAACCAATATGTAAGACAACTACCTAATAATCAACTTCTCATGAAAATGCATACTAATTCTAAAAAGATTTACCTGAATGACCTGGACGTAAAGGTGATATTTCCTTTATTGTGGTTGAGTACTACTGTTCACTGAATACAGACCTCCCTTACAGATTAGTGGTATACTAGGATAGACCTCATGGGAAGGCTCCATATCCCAGTTTTGCAGCTAATACTGAATGATAAGAAAGCTTCTTGTGAATGTCAACAGGTCATATCAGTTACATTTACAGGATTCATCTGGGATGGCAAAGAGCTTGGGTCAGTTTTTCACTGGTCACAACATGAAGACCTGGAGTTAGGCTCCACAAAGCAGGTGATGGTGTTTCACTTCTGAAATTTTAAAGGGTCATTATCAGTTTGTGGGTCTCATACTCAATATCCCATGTCATGATTTTGAACAGTAATGATTGAACACCATAATCTTTTATCATAGAGGTTGTGTAAGTACATTACAACATTGGAATAAAAGTTACATTTGTTTTTAACAATGTGACATATTGCTGAGTTATACAGTAATTATAATACTGTGTGTTTTCATGGCTGCATAATCAGTCCATTGAAATAATTAATTTTGGAGTCAGTTTTTACGCAATCAAAAGATCGTACAAAGTCTGAGCTGCATTTAAAATGCACTTTAAATGAGCATTTGAAACTATGGACCACCAGCTACTATTTCAACAGCTGGGAGAAAAGTGGATTTTGCTCAAAAAGTAGTTCAATGATTCTAGGACTACCTCAACAACAACACATCAGTAGCATATATTAAGAATGTTATCTCAGATAAAGGGTATACAACAAAAGGAGTCCTACATGGCTGAGTGTGGGGACTGCTGTTATTCTCGTTGTTTATCAACAGCCTACCTTACAATCTGCTAAATCACACCTGAATTAAATAAACAATTAGAAGAAGATTTTACCCAGATATGGAATTGATTCACTTCTAATAATTTAACTAGTCATACAAAAATATCTCTTGCCATTATATTAGAAACTCTGAGAGACTTGCACACGTTTATCCTCTAAACAATCAGGATCCAGGAATAACCACACCTTCAGCTGAACTACAAATGTATCCTGGGATTATGATTGATAACAAATTAACCTTTAGCAGTCATATAAAACAACATGTTGACAAAGATCTAAAGCGACTACCAGTATCCTATAGAATCTCCCACCTGCTTGCTAATTAAATTCAAATATAAATAATCAATAAATGTCCTCATTCCACATCATAACTATGGTCTACTACAAATCTATTTAAATGCCCAACAAAATATTGTTAACCTTAAAAAGTCTGAAAACAAAATACTTAGATCCGTTCATCCATCATATAAGAGGGACCACCACTGTGACACCATACAGAAAAACGCATTGTTATCAGCTGAGAAGACAGCACATTTTCTTAGTAAATATTCCAACCTACAAGCTATGAAGTGAAAGCTACTGCACACTTTTAGAAACATATTTCCTCTCAGAAGCTCACAGTAGAACATAAGGAGTCAAGACACCACAGCTACAAAGTCACCCCCTATATAACATTGAAAACATAAAGAGCTTTCTACAAAACTGCTGCTGCAGTTTGGAGTTCTCTGCCAGACAACATATATGAAAAGCTAGCAAACTAACTCCCTTTCAGAAGCTCTTGAAAGCACACCTGAGTAGCAAATGTAAGCCCATTGGGGGAACCAGGCTAGATACAGGGAACTGGTGCTTAAGCTACCTTACTAAAATCACACTACACTCAACAATGTGCAACAAAATTTGACAACATTCATAGAACATTGATAAATCCAGACGGAAGCAGAATGTAAGAAAATACCACTGTTATTAGTTAGTCTTGATACAGAAAAAGCATTTATCAGATAAGTTGGGATTGTATCAGTAGGGCAATGGAAATATTTGCATTTCTTTATACAATAATAAGGTTAAATAGAAAGGCATATAAGGGATCGGAGGCAAAAATCAAAGGGGGAGGGTTTCTCTCTAATAAGTTGTATCTGATCAGAGGAACCAGGCAAGGGTGTCCTCTTTCCCCTTTGTTGTTTTCATTATATTTAGAACCATTGACAAAGAAAATAAGGGACTCAGAAATTAAAAGATATAATTGCTATGGCGGTCAAGAAAAGTTGGCTTTATTTGCAGGTGGATATTATTTTCTACCTGATAAATCTAGAAAAGGACATTTCAATGTTGTGGAATATTCTGAGACAGTTTCAAGTCCTTTCAGGATATACAATTAATAAAGATAAAACAAAGGCTAAGTTGTAAATTATGTACCCACACACAAATTGGTTCAGCAATACGCATATTTATGGGGGCATGATAAGGTGAAGTATTTAGGAGTATGGATTAAAAAGACATCTGTTACGGCAGCTAAGGATATGTGGGAAGAGACTAAACAAAAGATAATACAAAAACTGAGAAACAAGAAGCTCTTATTTATGGATATGGATAGTAAGATACAAGTAGTGAAAATGTTTTTATTCCTTTTAGTTTTATGTACAGGTCAGGCATATTTTTATCAACCAGAGGAGAAACTATGGCCAATAGCTAATAAAGACTAGAAGGAATTTATCTGGGAGGGGAAGAGAGCAAGGGTTAAGTTGGAAAAGATGATCCTTCCAATAGAACAAATTCTTTAGGATTACCTGACTTAATGGGATATTTTACAGCAACAGAATTAAGGCTCATATAAATATCACAAAAGTTATAATTCAAAGTGGAATGGGATGATGATGAAGTGAGGAAATGTAAGAAATAAGGAGAGTGTGAGATTTTGGATGCAGTCCTTAGGGAGTTAGCAACAGCCATACAGAATATTATATTCATAAAGTAGCAGCAAGTATGCTAAGAACCAAACCAACACTAGAATGGAGAAAGGAGATCTTTCTGATAGGGATGAGTGCAATAGGCTTACAGAGAATAGACAAGATGGGGTTTACTTGAGAAAACTGGTAAAGGAACCACTGTAACAAATAACTAGACAGGGAGAAGTAATAGAATGGGATGAAGCCAAGAGGACATTTAGTCTGCAGGCTAGTGACTGCCTTCCCTACCAGAGTTTATTATCATTGTATAGGCAAAGAGAAACGGATAGTGGTTTCCTAAAGGAAAGACCTCCTCTGGTAGAGTTTTTAGCTGAATCTAGAACAGAAGTTGCTGTTAAAAATATGATAATTAGTATGGCATATAAAATATTGCGTGTTAACTATAAGAATCACTTAGAGGACGTTAAAAATGTTTAGGAAGATAGATTACATAAGCAATTTACAAGGGAACAATAGGAGGACATATGTATGGCTCACATGTATGCAACAAAGTGTAGAAGGTTTAGGATTTTTGCTTGGAAGTGTCTGTATAGGTCATTTTTATACCCCAGGATATTTTCTTAGAGTAGATCGCAAATGCTGGAGGTGTGATGAGGAAGGAAGAGGTAAGTGGGAACATAGATTCTGGAAAGATAATGAGTTGGTAGACTTTAAAAATTCCCTGCAGAGTGCACTGTCAGAATTATTGTGTGAGTAAATGGGTGTAACTAAGGAAATGATTCTTTTGAGATGGGACTTAGGATCTGAATTGCCTAGACATAGTAAAGCCATGTTAAGTTTTATTCTGGTGACTGCCAAAAAAGCAATGGAAATCAATGTCTAAAGCAACTGTATTTGAAGTACTGAATATTGTAACAGAAATCAAAGAACTAGCAATGGGATATTTTGAAAAGGGAAGGAGAAAATTACATAGAATTAAATGGAAATTGTGGAAACAATACAGGTAGGATGATGTTCAGGAGGAGTGAGAGTTAAGGGAAGGCAGGAATTGAGCAATTTATGTAATGTTGAACTGATGATAGTTATGAAAAAGAGGACGTGATTTATAATGCATCTAAGTGGAAACATTTGTTTTCTTTTATATAACTGTATGCTTGCCTATAACGTAAGTGATAATTTAATAAAGGTGTTGAAAAAATGATTATCAAAGAAACACTGTTTCTGTAGAAAATGATATTTATTTATGTATTTATTTACTGGCATTTGATTACTGGGGAAAGTCTGACTGGGTAGGAGCCCATTTTCAGAAGAGGACTGGGGAAAAAGATGCAAAGTTTTACAAAATATTTTAAGAACAACAGTTTTACAGTCTTTAAAAATAACAGAAAAAAATACAGTTTAAATAATTATAAGAATTTGACATAATATGAAAACATTGGCTAAGAACAGATGCAAGTTATATGACAATTATTTAATAGTTATAGAAATTTTAGCCAGAAAGTAAAGGTAAATTAGTATAATACAAACAGGACTTGTAATATTGCTGGACACTTTGGGAACACTTGGTGAAGTAGAAAGTCCAAAGGGTATGACAAAGAACTGATAATGTGATCGAGGCACACAAAACCTTAAGAAATTCCAGAAGTCTGGATGAATAGGGATGTGATGATAAGCATTTTTTAAATCTAGTGCTGCCAGGAAACTTAAACAAGGAAGAAGAGGTAACCGGTTGTGAAGTGACAGCAGTTTGAACTTGGGCACTATCACAAACAAGTTTACGAAAGAAAGATCCAGAACTGGTCTCCAAGCATTTTCTTTCTTTGGCATTAAAAATATCCTTGAATAAAAACCTTTCCCAACCTGGGAAGGAGTAACCAGTTCTATCACTCCCCAAGACAGCATGTGTTGAAGAACAGGAGAAAATAAAGGAGTCTGGCCTGATAGATGAGGAATTTCCCTCTGGAAAGGGTGAAATTCCTCCCACTGCCATCTATAACTTTGATGAATTATCTTCAGAACCCATTTGTCTGAGACTATTTGATGCCAAAGAGAAAAGTGGAGATTTATACTTTCTGAAAGGGAAAAGGAACTGCCAGGATGGGACGGGGGACAAGGTTCCTGAAGCAGTCTTTCTGACTTATTGGACTGTCCTTGGTTTGCGAAGAGTTCCTGAATTATTTTTGGACCGTTTTGCTGTTTCTTTTCAAGAAATGGCAGGGGAGTCCAAAAGGCACAGTGTTGCAGTGTATAGCATTGTTGCCTCACAACAACAGGCTCCCTGGTTTGATTCTCAGTTGGGGTCTCTTCTACACAGAGTCTGCATGTCCTCCCTGTGTTGGCGTGGGTTTCCTCCAGTTGCTCTGGTTTCCTCCTACATTCCAAAGACATGCAATAGATGGACTGAACACTCTAAACTGGGCATAGGAGAGACTGTTCATGTGAATGTATGGTGTGGACAAATCACCGCAGCAGGGCTAGACACTCAGTGCTGTGAACCTTGGCTGTAGATTATTGTCAATGTTGAAGTGACACCCTGACCCCATGTGCAAAAAATAGGAAAAAGGGGTGATGGATGCCATTTCTTTTAAATGTCTGTTTACTCACATTTTGTTGAAACTTGTTTATTTTGTTTTTTTGCCAAAACTGGATGAGTTTTGTTTACACTGCTTATTTTGCTTTTTGCCAAAACTGGATAAGGGTTTACAGAATCCCTTAGAAAACTTGGAAAAGGAGGGCTGAAAACTAGTAAAGATTCTTTGTATCAATTTACCCCTTTCATTACACTGTTTGATAACTTCTGCAGTAGAGAACCAAATCCTAAATCTACCAAATCCTAAATCTATCCAAAGGAGAATATAAAATGTAATTTTTCACATCATCTGAGATGTTCTGAGAACATAGGTAGGCAAACAAAACAGTACCAGTGGCCAAATCCCTGGAAGAAGTTTCAATTGAGTAATGTGCACACTATAAACAATGAGTTGTAACATGTAAAATGGAAGAAACTAAATTATTTAAAGAAGATTTTCTTCACAACAAGAAACTGCAGGCAAACATTCATCATACTTTCCCAATTAGTCAGATTAAACTTTAACATATGAGCCTGCCAATTCGAAATTCTGAAAATAAAAGTTGCAGAAGCATACACTTTTTCCCCACACTTACCAATACTCCCATCCTTGTCAGAAAGAGTAGGATAGGGATTAACTAAATGTTTTGCAGCAGTATAATTAACTAAAGCTTTAGCTGCTGTATCAGATATGGGAAGATTGTACAGAAACCTAAAGACTGAGGAACTTTATACATTCTATCTGCCTTCTTAGGGACAACAGGCTAACTATCAGGAAAACGGCAGGCAGTGAAATGCACATCCTCAAAAGCTGACAGAACTGGAGAAATGATTTGGTAATTCCTTCTGTAACAGCTCTTAGTATTTTGTGAGGGACTGAGAAACCTCAGTGTTCTCCCATAGAAAACACTAGCATATTCTTGAAAGTCTCAGTGAAAGAGAAATCACCTAGCTTAAAAATAACTTTCCTAAACTGAAAGGTATAATAAAACTATAATGTTTTTAATGTGGATGTTTTTCCCCAAAGGGAACTTATCTGCCCAGTAAAGGAACAGCACAAGCCAACCGGCAATCCTCAAAAGTCTGCAGAGGTGCTGTCTTTTCAATGGCAAGAAAGCTCTGAAGGGCTTGGCACCCAAACCTTTCTTTTTTAGACAGCTCAGCTTGAGCTGATTCATGGCTTGGTTGTGTGGAAGGTGCCTTGAGGCTTTGGAAGCTGGCTGGCTTAAGCAGGACATAACCCATATGGATAATGCTACTGCAGCAGTGATCTATAGTATGAAGATCTAAAAACACAAACAAAAATAAAGAATTTTTGAGGGGGAAAGCCCTCCTACATTCCCTGCTCTGGGTTCTGCAGGCACCACACCACTACTCCTTAGCTGTTGTTTGATCTCAACATCATGGGGAAAGGGAGATCCCTGGTGTACCAGTGATTCGACCATCCAAGGAAAGTCCCAGCAGTCCCACATTAGTGATTGCACAAATTAAGGTCAATCATTAATGTTTCAAAGTCAAGCTTGGCTCTCATTAAAACTACACTAAGATGTGTTTTTTTTTACTTTTGTCATACGACAGGTAGGTACTCAAATCAACCAGAAATACATCATTGCTATCCTAACTGGAAGTCCTTCCTCTAAAAAATGACACTGATAGAAAAGTTAAGTGCTTGCTGATTTTTCCTTCTTTGTACACATACTACAGGCACTGGGTGGCAGTGAAGAGTTACCAAATAGCTGGGTAACTACAGCAGAGCTAGTAAGGGAGACGGCTAGAAAGGTGCTTGGTATCACATCTGGATAGAGGAAGGACGACAAGGAGACATGGCGGTGGAATGAGGAAGTACAGGAGAGTATACAGAGAAAGAGGTTGGCAAAGAAGAAGTGGGATTGTCAGAGAGATGGAGAAAGTAGATAGGAGTATAAGGAGATGAGGTGCATGGCAAAGAGAGAGGTGGCAAAGGCTAAGGATAAGGCATATGAAGAGTTGTATGAAAGGTTGGGCACTAAGGAGGGAGAAAAGGACCTGTACCGATTGGCTAGACAGAGAGACCAAGCTAGGAAAGATATGCAGCAGGTAAAGGTGATAAAGGATAATGAGGGAAACATACTCACAAGCGAGGAGATTGTGTTGAGGAGATGGAAAGAGTACTTTGAGGGGTTGATGAATGAAGAGAATGAGAGGGAGGGAAGGTTGGATGATGTAGGGATAGTGAATCATGAAGTACAATGGATTAGCAAGGAGGAAGTAAGGATAGCTATGAAGAGAATGAAGAATGGAAAGGCTGTTGGCCCAGATGACATACCTGTGGAAGCATGGAGGTGTTTAGGTGAAATGGCAGTGGAGTTTTTAACCAGATTGTTTAATGAAATCTTGGAAAGTGAGAGGATGCCTGAGGAATGGAGAAAAAGTGTTTTGGTACCGATTTTTAAGAATAAGGGTGATGTGCAGAGCTGCAGAAACTACAGAGGGATTAAATTGATCAGTCACAGCATGAAGTTATGGGAAAGAGTAGTGGAAGCAAGGTTAAGAAGGGAGGTGATGATTAGTGATCAGCAGTATGGTTTCATGCTGGAAAAGAGCACTACTGATGCTATTTTTGCTCTGAGAGTGTTGATGGAGAAGTACAGAGAATGTCAGAAGGAGTTGCATTGTGTTTTTGTAGACTTAGAGAAAGCATATGACAGGGTGCCTAGAGAGGAGTTGTGGTATTGTATGAGGAAGTCAGGAATGTCAGAGAAGTATGTAAGGGTGGTACAGGATATGTACCAGGGTAGTGTGACAGCGGTGAGGTCTGCGGTGGGAGTGACGGATGCATTTAAGGTGGAGGTGGGGTTACATCAAGGATCAGCTCTAAGCCCTTTCTTATTTGCGATGGTGATGGACAGGTTGACAGACGAGATCAGACAGGAGTCCCCATGGACAATGATGTTTGCAGATGACATTGTGATCTGTAGTGAGAGTAGAGAACAGGTGGAGGAGACCCTGGAGAGATGGAGATATGCTCTAGAGAGAAGAGGAATGAAGGTCAGCAGGACTAAGACAGAATATATGTGTGTGAATGAGAGGGAGGATGGAGGAATGGTGAGGATGCAAGGAGTAGAGGTGGCAAAGGTGGATGAGTTTAAATACTTGAGGTCAATAGTTCAGAGTAACGATGAGTGTGGAAGAGAGGTGAGGAAGAGAGTACAGGCAGGATGGAGTGGGTAAAGAAGAGTGTCAGGAGTGATTTGTGACAGACGAGTACCTGTAAGAGTGAAAGGGAAGGTCTACAAGAGAGTAGTGAGACCAGCTATGTTATATGGGTTGGAAACAGTGGCACTGACAAAAAGGCAGGAGTTTGAGCTGGATGTGGCAGAATTAAAGATGTTAAGATTTGCACTGGGTGTGACAAGGGTGGACATGATTAGGAATAAGTATATTAGAGGGTCATCCCAGGTTGGAAGGTTTGGAGACAAAGCCAGAGAGGCACGATTACGTTGGTTTGGACATGTGCTGAGGAGGAATGCTGAGTATATTGGAAAAAGATGCTAAGGATGAAGCTACCAGGTAACAGGAAAAGAGAAAGGCCTAAGATAAGGTTTATGGATGTGCTGAGAGAGGACATGCAGGTGGTTGGTGTGACAGAGCAAGATGCAGAGGACAGGAAGAAATGTAAACAGGTGATCTGCTGTGGCGACCCCTAACGGGAACAGCTGAAAGAAGATGATGATGATGATAATGGTGCTACACATTCTAGGTCCATGTTCAATAGCTGTATCAAATGATCTTTACCAGACTAGGTGCAGAATTTAAAAGACTGACTGTTTTTTTAATAAGTGTTCCCCACTGTTAATTGTAAGTTAGTAATATTATAGTTTCCTTTCAATATTTTGACACTTCATATTTTTACAGAATCCATTAAAAACATCATAGAGATATTCCATAAGTGAGATGACAAAGACCTTAATCATTTTGTGAGCAAGTCTGTGCTTTCCTTGACTTCTGCCCACTTTTATTTTACGAGTGCATTTTGCTACTGACTTTTTTGTGATTCCATGCATTTTTTCTGGCTCCCTATTGAAACATTGGCACTCGAAATATCCTGGCAAGCCAAAAATAAGACCAAAAACTCATGAAAAGAGTGACTCTTGAATCTTCTCCTTTAAACTTCTTTTTTGCAGGAGTGCAAGCGTGCAAGGCCCCACACCCCAGAACTTATATATACCAACTCTGAGATCACCATACCTCAAAGAAAGGGGAATATTCACAGAAATAACCATCTTGGACAGAGTATTGTCCATTCAGTCTCTGTGTTTCAGGACTCATCCCAGCAAGTCCCAATATTTCAAATGGTTCTTTTCATTCCTTTTTTTTCTGCCTTAAACTTAGTGAGTCCTTTCTTCACCACACAGTGCCAGAAATTGTTTATAAAGGTTGCATTGCTGTTTGTCCTCCCTTCAAGAGTTTCATCTACTACTACTAATGTCTCATCTGTTGATTATTTTATTCCCTTTGTTCCTCTGATGCATTTTTCCTTTTAGCAAACTTAAACTGAAACACTATCTCCAATAAAATGTTAGTATTTTTTATATAAAATATTTTTTTATCCAGGAGGTGACACCTACAGAAAGTTCTGAAGAAATGACATCATTCAAAAAACAAAAAGAGCATATTCATTCCACAGGCATCTTCTCTGGTTTTACAGATCAAGCCTTTTTTTCTGCATTGAGAGCTTTCATTCATCTTGACCTGGATTTCAAGGAAATATACACCTGTCCTTTTAGGAGCTGTGTATCTGAACTTGAGCCAGTTGTGACATCTCGTCTCTGTGCCAGTAATCAAGGATCCTGAATCCTCACCACTGACGCTGGACAGGGACGTTCACTTGGAACAAATATGGATACACCCAGTATTTCCAGATGCAGCTCTCTGCATCAAGCACAATTTCTCTTAAAAGCACATAGGGAGCACACTCAGTCCGGTGTCTATGTTTCTCAATCTGTCTCCCTCCAGGTCCCCATAAACTCCCCACTGACACAGCTATAGAGATGAGATCTCAGCTAAGTGTCCAAGCCAATTTCTCCACCACTCTCTCTGTGAAACCAGTGCTTCATGCCCCTGCTCCAAGCAACTGACACACACACTCTTTGAGATTTGATTTTCACACACACACACACACACACACACACACACACACACACACACACACACACACACACACACACACACACACACAGCATTGTTAAGATCTGCTGCAGCTCCTGGAAGTCATAAAACAATTTCAAACCTCTACCCTTCCAGAGTAGTAATTAGTTCACCACAAAGACAATGCAGAAAGCTTCCTAGTACAGACTTTCTGTCTCTGGCTGCATTGAGAACTGGAAATTACAATCTTTATGGCCTAAGCCAGGTAATTTAATTTCAAACTATTTTCAAAGTTAGGTGGATTTTGATTAACCTCTTCTTTTCCACTATCCTCTGTTAAAACATATACATTTAAACAGTTGTAATAATACATGTATATTTATTTTCCTGTCCAGCAGGGCATACTGTTGGTACATTTTTAACACAAGCAGCTTTACAAATACATTTTCAGCACAAGCATCTGTACAAGTCAGTTTGATATACAAATGACATATAATTCTTTACAAAATTCCAGCTAGCTGTGTTGACATATGTTATACAACCACTGCCCTACTTCTCCTGCCATTTTGAGGACATGGCAACTCCTATGGAAACAAGAGGCATACCTGTAGGTTGATAAATGCTGTAGGCACATGACTATCAGTTGCAAACAATGAGTTGTCATAAGTTTACTCAGTATTACAGATTTAGACAAGGACAGGAATGTGCTATGCTATGGAGAGTGAGGTACTATAGGTATAACCCAAACTAATAGTAAGGGCCAACATCTGCATGTATACAGCATGTATACAGATGATGTGACTGCAACACAGAGGCCCACAGGGATACACAGAATCAACATGGCTGTCACAGGCAGCATAGGTAGGAGGCACCTAAGGGGTCACAGGTGACAGTGAAACACTGGGCTATGATGTTAGGGATACACATTGAGAGGCCCACTAAAGGTGTTCTCACAACTTATGTATATAGCACTTCTGTATAGTACAAACAGAAAAGTTTAAGGATGCCTTCCAGCAGCTACAGTGTAGACATACAGCTGCATATATATAGACAGACATAGCTATAGATATAGATACAAATACAGATTTATAGCTATAGATAGACATATAGTTATAAGGGTTAGGTGCTTATGTAAGTTGCAGCTAACCATACTACAGATAAGTCTATGTACCTATACTCTGTTTCAGGGTAACAGCTAAAATGTATAGCACGCCTGAGAAATACATGTCATGTGCATGAGATACCCCAATGGGGTTGGGGGTTGGTATTATGTTTAAGGTGTTTAACACGCAAAGAAGTACAGGGTTTGATTTCTATCAAAGGAAAATTAGCTTGGCTTAAAATGGTCCAGAAAAGCAGCTGGCCTAGTACTTGCCTAAGAATGGATCTAGGTCAGAATACCGAAAGTTCATAATTTTGAATGTTCTTACATCGACCCCTAATCAGCGAACGCTGACAACATTGAACATTCAGAACAGCGAATTTTTTCCTAGGGAAAAAATTTGCTGTTCCAAAACACATACACACAACACAAGCACACCAAACAAACAGCAATCCATACACATACACCCAAAATCTTACAGCTAACCCTACACTAAACTGTACAAACACCACTAACTATTCCCTTACCTTAACCCAAACCTTAACCCTAAGATCCGTCACTATCGCACACTCACCTCACCCGTGCCCTAACCCTAACTCACCTAACCCACCCAAACCCTCACGTCCACACAATCGCACACATACCTCCCTCGTGCCCTAACCCTAACTCACCTAACCCACGCCCAATTGCACACTTACCTGAACCCGACCTGTAACTTTCCACCACAGTGCTGAAAAATAGCGAAATGACAGAAACGGACAACCAAATTCTTTAACTAGGAAAAAATTCGGTTATCTGTCATTTTGCTATTTTCAGCATTCGCTGAATAGGGTTTGATGTAAGAACATTCGAAAGTATGAACTTTCGGTGTTCTGATAAAGACCCCCTAAGAACCTATGAACCACAGTGTTGCAAAACACTGTGAACCTCCTGAGAGCAGTTTCTTTTTAAACTATGGTTCTTTGCTGCCAGGCACTTGTTTTAAACTGCTGTATTTATACTGCTGTTGCTGCTGCCTCCTTTTTGTGCATATAATTTGGAATTTAAAATAGTGGCATGTCTGCTTAAGCTTCAGATATATCGCAGTTTTTATGCTATGCATTCAGATAGGGTAGGTTTTACACATGCATCTAGGTTCCACCAGATGTTGTCAATATGCCATATGCAAGGGCTCATGCATACTGGCGGTGTGTGTACTCGTGTTTCACTTCCAGGCAGCATGAGATATTACTACTGTTGATTCAGAAATTATGTTTTCAGTGTGAATCACAGGCTATCATTTTGTTGTACGTGATATTCATGGTGACAGTTACCAGTGACAATGCCCAACAGAGAGAGCCTGTGTGTTGTGCTGAGAATAGCAAACTCATGCTTTTCCTTTGATACAGCCATTTCAGGGGACACCTGCTGAGAAACTGTGTGGGTCCATTTTGGAAGGTGGATGCCTGGTTCAATTTGGCTCAGCTTTTAAGAAAGACTTCTGGCCTTCCCAAGACTGATGAGCAATGCAGACATCAGCATAATGACTTATAGCACCACAACCACCATTGTGAAGATCTCCAGCAGTAGAAAGAACAGGCTGGGCAGGAACACTCCGATCAGTATGATGTCTGGCAGTCATACTGTTTTTTAAACTGCAACTGTAAAGCATTTTCTCTGGGGGGTTTTTTCTGTCTTTTCTGCAATTTATTTTTAATTTTTTAATTTTATTTATTATGAATTTGTTAACCAGGGTAGATCACTGATCTCATTGGACCTATTTCGGTCTCAGCCCTGGGCTCCAAATAAAACCTGTTTCCTCTGACAAATACTAGAACATGCTAAATGGGTTACTGTGGAGGACTGTACCTGTGCTGCATCTGCCATGGCAATGCTGTGTACTGTGGGGGTAATAAAAGCTTGTTCAGTTGTAAGGCTGTAGGACAATGTGAGTTTCTTTTACCTTGTACTTATGCCTGCAGCCATGGCTTATTTGTCAGACTAAGAGCACATTTCCAGGCTTCTTCTTTCTTGCACATAGATGTCAGTCTGTAGTTTAGCTGTGAGGCCATCGGGACCATGCTGAGTTTCTGCATTCATGCATATAAATGTGCAATTTAGTTTTTCATTGATGACAGTATCTCACCTACACCTGTGCATGAAGGAATTTATTTCATCCTTCAGCACAGGCAGAGTGACATGCTAACCGCATTAGCTGTTACAGGAGGTAGATGAGACTTTTGCCACAGTGGGAGTAGTTTGCATATTGCCTAATGATTTGTATTAATTGTGCCATTTGTAGAACATTTTTGCTTATGTTACTCTTACCATTGTGTCAGCTTCTTGCAGCACAAGAAAACCAGAGGTTCATCAGCCACTGGTGACATCTGCCCTTCTTGTGGTTGCAGTTTTGATAGGAGGCAGCACTGGGAGTGCCTTCTGGGGGGGGGGGGAAACAACATTCTAACCTCTCCCAGACAGTAGCCTGTCACAACAGCCCACTGTGGCTCAACTGACACAGTGGCAAGAGGCATGGGAGGTAGCTGAAGATACAATGGTCTGCTGCATAGAACTCTACCATGCCCTTCCTTAAGCATAATGCAGGTGCACTAAACCAACAGGCTCTTGAAACTGGGTTACCACAGGGCAGTGACCCATCTCAGCCATCTGATGAGTCATATTGGTATACCTCTGGGCCAGTTGGTACCCAGCATGCTACCCAAAACCCAACCTTTCTTTCCACAGTCATGTATACCCTCTTATTCTGACACAGTCCATTCCTTGTGTGTTATCCACTCCTCTCCATCATCCTCATCATCTGCCTATCCAGCTAATGTCTCACCCTCCTAGTGTATGCACAGCTGCTCCATTTGTCTGTATTGTTTTTGTTTCTGTGTACCCACTGACTATCCTTCTCTACCTTTCCTCCCCTTATTTCTGTCACACTTCCCATCATCCCTTCTCTATCCATAGATATATATAAATGTAGTACCAGTCTCCACAAAAAGTGCTCTTTCTTCTCCTACCTGTTTCCCTTTATGCTTCCCTTTTGCTTATATGTCTGCTTTTTATATCTCCTCATTTACTGGTGGCCTATGCTCCCCTTTCCACCTTTTTCGTGGAACCAATAAGTGTCAAGGTAGATGCACACCAGACAGCAGGTATTTACATTGTGCAGTAAGTTATTACTCTGTGATGCTTATCTATAGCCAGCTCCACCCTTCACTGATTCATGCTACCTGCTGCCTTCCAGTCTTGTGAGGTTCAAGATAGCTGGTGCTTGGCCATTCCTTTGCTCTACAGCTTACTTCTTGTTCTGCTCTGCTCTGCCATGGATGGCTTGCTTTTTGTAATTGCATTGTCTCTCACATCAGGACACAGCTATCTACTCAGATATGGACTTTGCTACCATTTGGGTATTCTTGTGAACTTTACACTGCAAAACATTACCACAATGCAGTGTAAGCCTTACTGTGGTATACAGTGTATCTCTCTGAGCCCTCATCTTTGTATATCTCAAGACCACTGTCATCTGTTACAGCATTCAGTTACTGAAGGATGTTGCAGCTTACTAAAGTGCTAAATATCACAAAACAAGCTAAACTGTACTTTAACTTATTATATTAGTCATCAAAATATGTGAAAGTAGCATTCAGCTATGGAATAAACTTCACTAAACACACATTTTGGGTATTACTCTTACTATCTTCTCACTAACTCTACTTAGAATTTTTTTTAAATGTTAGGTGTTGTGGCAAGATAAGCATTATAAGACTTTGGCATATTTTCTAGTGATCTAAGGGCACTCTCATTTCTTCTAGACATTACTTTGCATCAGAGGCATACTTTAGTATATAGTACATTTTGTAGCTTTATTCTTTATTTGAAGCTCTGTGAGTAAGGTAATGTGTAATCTAACAATAGTGGTGTCATCGAGGCTGTTAGCCTCTCTTGCTTCTATAGATGCTGTAGCTTAACACAGAAGATTATGATCGGGTCTCTGATCATAACCAGACAGCAATATGCTCAAGACATAGATATCAATAATTCATCTTGAAAGCGAAGGTCAAGTGGTGAGTCTTAGCATCCGTATCAATTTCACATAACCTCTTAGTGTTTCCCACAATTCTCCTCTGGTGGATACTGACTGCTGTTAGTGGTCTAATGCAAGACTAAATAGATCTTAACAGTGGTGAGGAGTGCTTAACAAATCACAAAGGTGCTTAGCAATCCTGTCTTTCCCTCAGTTTGAAAGCATAATCATAGTGCCCTGTGCATAACAATACATTTGAAATAACTACTATGCTACCTCCAGAATGCACAAAGTCAAAGAAAAACACCAAAGATCTGGGGCAAGGCCAGATCTAAAAGATATGGATAGAATGGTCATCAGAAACCAGTTTAATAGGAAGGTTTAATAGGAAGGTTGCAGACCTGTTTTTGCACACTTTGGGGACCTTACAATCGAAGGAATAATGGATTGATGGAAGCTATTAACTTCAATATTTCACCCTTTTCGTTGTTGCCAGATAACATAAGCAACCGTGCATGGTTTATTCCTCGATTATTTGACAATGCATCAAAGGGTTAACTAAATGCCAACCCTGCTAGCCATCTCTTATCTTTTATATAATATATATTTTGTAATAGCTTACTCTAATTATTCAGTCCTTTAAGATAAATGCTGTCATGTAACTCTGTATCTTGCTTTCCTACATAGAAATGATTTTCCTACAAACATAATCTATTATCCTATTTACCTGTATTGGTCACTACACAGTGCAAGTCTTTCCTATGCAGAAGTGATTTTTCTGCAAATAGAATCAGTTAAGTCATATTTACCTGTAGTGATGGTTACATTTCTATAATTTACCTCCTTGAATTCTAAAATATGTTCAAAGTATTACATTTTTTCTTTCCTTGACCTTAAAGAAATAATTTCAATCTACTTGCAAAACCTGCTTTCTTCAAAGAGGCTTAAACGATAAATCAATTTGTTGCTTTCTTTATTTCCTGCTTAGTACCACTGCTGCTTATCTAATCTAGCACTGTGGGATGTCAATATCTAGCTGCAAAACTTCAGAAAGGTAACTTTATTTTTATTTTCCCTGCCAAGGTTCTATTATCTGTGACTAAAAAGAAGATTAGATTTTAAATTATTTGAAGCAGTAGGTCCGTGTAAGTCAAACACATAAGCCCCAAGAATGAACAAAGAATTCATATCTGTATTCTTTATTGGAATAACAACCTCCCAGATAGATCTGCTGGGAACTCTGAGCCAAATATAACAGTAAACACTTTGTTATAAGATTAGACATGCACACTGGTAAGAAATAGTTCACTAACACAATAAACCTAACAAGTGAAAGCCTTTGAAGCAGATGACAATCAATGAACCAGCATGCTCACCATTTTCCAGTCCATTGGTTACAGTACTGACAAAAGTCAGCCAATATGTTGTCTTGACCCTATGACCCTGAATTGACAGATACTATGAATAAAGGCTATGTGTTCGCCATTTTCACTGACCTAGTTGCCTATGGGTTTTTAACAGATTTTGAGACAGTAGCTTGAAGGAGTATGTTTCAGTAGTTTTGCATTATTTTCTTTTTCTTTCCCACCTCATAACTTTGAGCACTGTTATGAATTTTCCAAAATGTGATATACAAGCCCATAATTTTAAGTTCTAATTAATATTTGCTCTGATGAATATTTTTAAACAGTTTGAACGGATCCTAAAGAAATCTAAGATTTGAAATATTTTGTTCTTAAAGTCTTCGTATGTTAAAGAAATTATGTTTCCCTTAAAATTCTTATTTCTGGTATCCAGTCCTCAATATTTTTTGCCATGTTGCAATGTCAAATAAAGAAAGAAAGAACTGCAATGCATACATAATATTGAGACATGCGGCTACAGAATCTGGGACCTAAGAGCTAAACCTTTTCAGTGCATACATTAGCTAATTTCCAGCAATATTTCACACACTCTCTGGAAAGGTAAGAATAGGGGACATTAATAGTGCTTGGAATGAAAATAATCTCTTTGCCTTTTTATGAATGTTGTTGTTATGTCTTTCGGCTTATGGGGTCGCTATAGCGGAACTCCGGTCCGCTAATGTTTGGTAGTGGATTTTTACGTGCCGAGTTACCAGCCCTGACGCACAACCTTCAATGAAGGAATGCCCATTCATGCATGCCTCCACACAGAAGACGCTCTAGCTGAGAATCGAATGGGACAACGTCTTGCTGTGAGGCGACAACGCTACCGCAGCACCACTACCGCGTGACTGCTTTTTTAAACAAAATCATGGTTTCTAAGATGAGGTCAGCTATTGTAAAACTGAAGATGTAGGCAACATGTGAGAGGGTCATAAGGATAGCTAGAAAGTAGTTAAACTCAGGTGACAGCAGTTGGTAGCTAGCATTAAAAAGAATAGGTGGAAGGTGCTTCCCATGATTGTGATTATAAGTATCTTTAACCACCTAAAGTATCAGATGATGAATTAATTACTTAGTTCTATATTCTTTGAGCTTTTTTATTCTTTGTGAAAGTGATTTCTCAGATTTAAGGACCAAATGTAATTGTCAAAGACTCCAGTTACAATCAAGTAGTTCAGTGGCATAGGATGAACTTTTCTTTTCACTTCTGCAGATTTGTTAGCTGGGTAGGTGCCCAACAAACAAAGCATGCCTGTTTTCATGCACTACACAGAAGGCTATAATACAGGTGATATTATGAGGTAGTGCCATCTGTGTCAGGGAGAGTAGTGTAGTACATGTGTACATATGCCAGCATAGATAGCTGGAGTTTTGTAAAGAGTTTTATGTTATTTGACTATCACACTGATTTGTACAGATGTCTGAGTTAAAAATATATTTGTAAATTTACTTGTGTTAAAAATGCATCAACAGTAGGTCCTGCTGGACAGAAAGAATGTATGCATGTATATTTATTTATTTTACATTTGTTGACCGGGTTTATCCAACCGAGCTGAGATGCCCATTTTCAGCAGAGACCCAGGGAGAAAAGCTCCACGGTAGAATACATTTTTTTTTAAACAGAGAAACATTAGCACAATATGCAATAATTAATACATGATTACATACATACAAAGTGAGTATAGTTTTACACAAGAATTTGATATGGAGGTTGTGAGAACTTTTCTAAGTAAAGTTTGCTCCAATTTATGGTAGGGTTGTAGCTGTAGAGGTTAAGACCAGTTTTGGACTTGGGTTTATATATTTGTAGCAGGTTTTGGTCAGAGCTGCAGAGAGACCTATTCGGAGAGCATTTAGAGACAATACAAGTTAGGCTAGGACAGAAAGATTTCAGGTATAGAATCAAATGTATTATCTGTAGTTGAGAGAGGCAGAGCTGGTGGGATAATTCTAGCCAGTCTAAGTATCTTAGAGAAAGATTTTGGTGAGACCTATAAGTATGGTGTGCAACGAATCTAGCCACCTTATTGTAGGTTGATTCAGGTTTAGCTATGAGTGTGGTGTTCAGATTAGTAAAAATGTGACAGCTGTACAACAGGCTAGGAAGAAGGTAAGCATGGGAGAGGCTTATCCTTGCATTGCTAGTTAAGAACTTTTTGTTGCAGTAAAGGAGTCTAAGTTTTTGATGTGTCTTTTTAATGGAGTTATACAGATGTAAATCAAACTTAAGTTTGTCATCAATTGTTACACCTAGAAGTTTAGTGCTAGTTTCGACAGTGATAGATGTGTCATTGAGAGACAGTATAGTAAAATGTGATTTGAGATTAGTGAGGATTTGGGGGAGAAAGAGTAAGGGTTTAGTCTTCTTAGTGTTGAGAATTAGTAGGTTGTCACAGAGCCAGGATACTATGGAGTTAAAGGATGCTTGGGTAGCAATGTGGAGGTCAGGGGGTGTCTGGGATGGTGATGACTGTAGAGCCATCTGCATATTGTATATGGGATGACTAGGGACAAAAGGTACGCAGATGATTTGTGTAGATATTGAAGAGTTTTGGGCCAAGGATAGATCCTTGAGGAACTCCCATTTTCACTGGGAGGGGAGGGGATAGAGCTGAGAGCCATTTGACAGTTTGTAGATGATCAGAGAGGTAGCTAGAGAACCAGGTAATAGTGGAAGAAGAGAAATTAAGGTTTGATAGTTTGGCCAGAAGAAGAGGATGGGAGACTGTATCAAATGCCTTGGAGAGGTCCAGGAATAGGCAAGAGACCAGTTTATTGTTATCATGAGCCAGAGAGATTGTATTTATGAAAGAGATTAGTGCAGTTGTGGTACTATGTTTGGGGCGAAAACCATGCTAGGTAGGTGTAAGTAGGTTTTCTTGAAGGAGGTATTGCATGATTTGTTTGCGTATATATTTTTCAAATATTTTTGAAAGAGAGAACAGGATCGCAATTGGCCTGAAATTAATGATCTCAGTGGAGTTACCTCCTTTATGAATAGGTAAGGTATAGAATCTTTTCCATAAGGAGGGGACATATGATTCAGAGATGGAGCAATTTATTAGGATAGATACAGGGAAAGCAAGGGGTTCAGCTGCAATCTGCAGGAAATGGGGGGTAGATTGTCAGCAGAAGGAGATCAGGGTTTAAGTTTTGAGAGTAAAGGTTTAATATAATTGGTAGGTACTGTTTTAAGCATGAAAGTGTTAGAGGGGTTGGGTGAAGGAGAAGATTTTGAAGAGTTGTTAGTATTTGTAGAGGGGAAGGAGTCAATCACCTTAGATATAGATTCGATAAAGTAAGTGTTGAATAGGTCAGCTGTTTTTTCATGTGTGTTGTTTGGTAGCAGGGTTAGGGGATGAAGGGTTTCCAGGATGCAAAATATGGTTAACAGAGTTCCAGAATTTGTTTGGGTCTGAGCTTTGGGCAGAGGGGAGGTTGGTATAGAAGTCCTTTCTGTCTTTGTAGATATGTTTTTTACCAGGTTTCTAAGTTGTTTATATTTTTGTAATTGTATGGGGAGCTTAGTTTTTACCCACAATTTCCACAACCTGTCTCTGTTTTTCATTAGGGTACAGGTAGATATGTTACATTTGATCCTGACAGTGCGGACAGGAGCAAGTGAGTTCAGGATGTTTAGGAAGGTAGAGTTAAATTAATGAACAGCTTTGCTGAGGGGGAGAGATGTTAGATGTGACTAGTTTATTCTGGAGAGATTGTCTTTGAAGGTCTTTGGGCAGAAGGGGGGAAGTATGCGGGAGGTAATGTACCTGTGGGGCCTAGTGTAGTGTGGAGTATATCTAATGACTCTTAACAGGGGCGCGATCGCTAAGGGAGTTGTGCAAGGTCTCAGGATTATGGCATTTGTGGGGGTGGAAAACTAGAATCCAGTCTAGAAGATAGCTTGGGAGATGAGATTTGTTGGTATGAGTGGGTGTGGAGCTTAGTTGCACAAAGCCATGCAAGTTGATGAATGAAGTAGTGTTGGGTGCCTGAATGGACAGCCAGTTAATATTAACATCCCTGAGAAGGATAGTTTCATTATGAATGTTTTGAGAGAGGTGGGAAAGTATGTTTTTGAGGATAGTAATGTTGTCTTCGGAAGGAGTATAGATAGGTAAAATGGTGATTATTGTGTAACCGTTTAGTTTAAAGTTGGCCATCAGGAGTTCAGCAGGAGTGAAGGAGGGAGTAGGTTTGTTTAGGCTAGAGAGAGTAAGATGATCAGAATAGACAATGGCCATTCCACCACCTTTTTTCTTTTGTCTATCTAGTCTGTTTGTTGTATCTTGGTGGGAGGATATCACTGTCTTGGCTGTGTGGTTTCAGCCAAGTTTCAGTCACAGTGATTATACCAGGGGTGTAGTTAGCCATCCAGGCATGGAAATCACTTATTTTGTTAAGAACATTTCTAGAATTCAGAGAGTAGAAGGATACCTGTTTTCTTATAGCAGTGTAGCTGGTAGGGGTTGGGGGGGTTAATATTATTGATTGGAAAAGTGGGGTTGGAGCCACGGATAGGATGAATATCACCTGACAGAAATAGAAATCTTTGGAGGAGGAATTGTTTGATTAGGAGGTGCTTTATTTTTTCTTCTAATGTGGTAGAATGGAAAGGAGGTAATCTGAATTTAGGTAGGGGAGTGTTTAGGGGAAATATGGATAATGATATATGGAAATACTGCAGGTAGGGTTGAAATGTGGTGGTGTTAGATGGGAGTGATAGGATGTGAGAGTATAAAGAAGGAGTAGTCGAGGTAAGAAGAGAAAGGTTAAGCTTTTGAAAGACATGTTGGGGACAGGCAGTAGATAAGATGGAGGTGGTAGTTATGGTAAAAGGGAGGGTGTGTGAGGAATAGAAGTGGGGGAAGCAACAGATGGATGAGAAGTAATGAGGTAACCAAATTAGAAGTAGTTAGGGACTAAGGCTGTAGGCTGTATTGTTGTAAATAATCAAATATGTATGTTTATCAGAGAACCCTGGAAAGTCTGAAATTGTGTTATAGCTTTCAGATGCTGCTACAGATCTTAGCAAAGCTTTGTGTGTGTTTTGTACCACAGCCAGGTGACCAGAGGTAATGTCATCCTCTAAACAGCATCTGGGTTTTGTTTGGAACTCTTGCAGCAGCACTTTGAAACCTGACAGGAAAGATTTATGACACGATATACATCTCACACATACACACAGACAAAGAGAGACATCTTCTGTCTTTTGCTGTGGTAAGACACTCAGCACACATCAGTTTGCCTTGCTTGAGTAAGTAGTCAGGGAACAGTAATTCTTTAGTCAGGAACATTTAGTGAGAATAGTTTAGCATTGTTTTCTTCATCGGTGACAAACTATCCAACTGTGTTATTTTTTATATTTCTGTGTTTGAAACTGTGTTGTTTATTGTATTCAATATGCTTCTGTTTTCTGTTTCATTATTTATCATTAAATATTTTAATACCTTTCATTGTGGCTGTTTTTTAGAGAATATTTTTAAAGTCTTTAGAGTACTTATGCTTATTTTAGTGATACTGTGGCCACTCCTAAAAGCCTTGCTGCTTGTATTAGTATTAATTTTACACAATATAATTGGGTAACTTTTAGGATAGCTGACTGGTGGCAGTGTGATTACCTCAGAGTCTGGGAAGAAAGGGACACAGCTAGTAAATCTGCACCAGCTTTTCCCAGGTGTGTGTGTGTGTGTGTGTGTGTGTGTGTGTGTGTGTGTGTGTGTGTGTGTGTGGTGTGTGTACATGTGTGTGTGTGTGTGTGTGTGTGTGTGTGTGTGTGTGTGTGTGTGTGTGTGTGTGTGTGTGCGCGTGTGCAGCGATGTCTTGGCGTGTGTGTGTGCGTGTGTGCGTGTGTGTGTGTGTGTGTGTGTGTGTGTGTGTGCGTGTGTGTGTGTGTGTGTGTGTGTGAAACTCAAATATCCAAGTGTGTGTGTCAGCTAATGAGAACAGGAACACAGAGATCCAAAGAGGACAGTGTGGAGTTTTGTGTGGATCTGGAGAGAGAAGGAAAATCCAGCTCCAGGTCTGGAGTGTTCTCCCTGTGTGTTCTTAAGAGAAATTGTGCTTGGTGCAGGAAGCTGCATTTGAAAATACTGCGTAAATCCATCTTTGCTCTTAGTGACTATCCCACACTAGAGTCAGTGGTGAGTATTGAGTCTCATTGATTGCTAGCCTGGAGTAGGGACATGTCACAATACAAAGCAAATAAAATCAAATTGGAAAGAAATAACATGGCATAGCAAAACAGGCAAACAACCTTTGATATTGAAAACAAACAGATGAAAAAAAATGCCCATTTGCATGTCCCACAGCTGATCATCAGCTGCCGAGTTATGCCATTTTACATTGAGTGTCCCTGGTTCTATTCCCCATAGCTGGGACCACACCAATCATAAGTTAGTAGAGGAAAGTAGAGTTGAACAGCCTGCAGGATCACATATGCTGGCCCTGCATGACAGGTAATTTTTTATGATATCACGAGTATTACCACATGTAACATTAATTAGCTCTCTGGACCCCTCAGCTATCATAGTTTTACTGGAAATCTGCAAAGGGAACTATATTTCCATGGACTTTGTGTTTTAAATACATGATCAATTTTACCTCCTTTCAGAAAATTTCTGTCATCACAGGCATTTAACTGAATTCTGTTTGTTAACTAGGTAAGTGAACTAATCATTTTTAATTATGACCCTGGCCACAAGATCAGGTTAAATGCAATGTCTGCAGACAATGCATAATATCCAAACAACCAGCATCTTTTGAAAAAGTACAAGGAAGCCAGAGTTCCTAGTGAAAATACAGCCACACAAGGGAAAACAGTTAATAACCATGTTGTCAGTGATAAATCATTCAGGACTAAACACTGGGAATGGGGCTGTGAGGCATAAACTGTAGCTACAAAGCCATCAGGCTCTCCAATCTTCTGTGCCAAGGTAAGCCTGTACTGTAGTTTGCTGATCTCGATCCCTGTGCTACATCATCATTTAGATCCTGTTGAATAGTTATACCACTAGATATTTATTTATTTATTTATTTATTTATTTATTTATTTATTTATGTATTTGACATTTGTTTATTGAGAAAGTCCGACTGGATGAGAAACCCATTTTAGCAGAGGCCCAGGAAGAAATGCTCCATTACAATAAGTACAATACAATAGCAAATAATAAGAGAGTCATATATAAATAAATAACAATGTAGAAATGTTAAGATTCAAGAAACTGGCTATAGATGGAAATCAGATGTTATGTAATCAATTGATTTGCAAGAGAGTTCAAAGAAGAAAGTATGATTGACTTTGTTCTACATTTGTTTAGATTACTTATTTGTCATATTTTTATCATCATATTTACATATATACATATTTACATGGAGGTAGGTGTTATAAGGAAAATGGAGCATGTAGTTGGTCTGTATACCATAAGTAGATTACAGAAACTGGCAGTGAAAAATAGTAAGGGACAGCAAATGAGATACAGATTAAGTATACAATGGAGAGGGTTGGGAAAAGGTAGCACAGAATAGGGTATGAAATGGTGTGGGGTCAGTAAAGGCTGGTGAAGAGAACATTATAGTAGGAAAAATGAGTGAAGGAAGTTGGTGGGGGTATAACAGGGCAAATTTGAGAGAGAAAGTGGATAACAGGAGATATAAGGAAGGAGGAGAATAAGGTGGAGTGGTAGAGTCACAATAAAGTGGTTGGTATCTAGTTTGCTTTTGTACAGGGACAGTTACTTGACTTGAGTAGTAATTGTTTTAGCCTGAGTTTAAATTTTTTGAGGTTTAGGATAGTTCTGATGTCTAAGGGTAGTGTGTTCCATAATTTAGTTACTAAATATGATTAATGAGATTGTTCAGCAGCTTTATTTGGTTTCAATTGAGCTAACAGATGCTTGTCTTCAGAGTGGAGAGCTCGACTGGTTGTATAGATTTGGAGCACAGAATTTATGGAAGGACATGTTTCTGAATTACAGACAATTTTGTGGGCCATTGTTAGTTGTTCATAACTTAGCTGGTGGGATAGTTCAAGCCAGTTAAGGGAGCAGCACAGAGATGTTTGTAAAATAGCAAGTCCTGTTGCAAATTTGGCAATTTTATTGTAACAAGATTCCAGTTTATTTGTTAGTGTAGTTTGGAGGTTAGTGTGGGGGAACCATACAGTAAGGAGGATAGTAGGCATGTGAAAGCTAGTGTTCTTTTAGTGTTTAAGTCCATAAAATGTTTGTGCCAATATAGCATTCCCAGTTTTTGGCACATTTTTTGATGGTATTATGAATATGTAGGTCAAAGGTTAGTTTATTGTCTATTGTTACCCCTAATAGTTTAGCATGTGGGACCACTTCAATTTCTGTTTTATTATGGGAATGCATTTTAAAGTCAGTAGAATGTGATTTTGGTGTGAATAGAAATGGTTTTGTTTTGTTTGGGTTCAGTAGGAGTTGTGCAGTATTGAGCTAGGTTCCAATGGATGAGAAGGCAGTCTGGGTTATTTGTTTATGGTGTGTTATTTTCTTTGAGGAGGATATGATAGTTGAATTGTCTGCATATTGGATAAGGGTGTTTGGCAGGAAGCAGTATAGAGGCTATTTATGAAGATGTTGAAAAGAAGGGGCTCGAGGATAAAGCCCTGCGGGACTCCTGTTTTGTTGGGTAGATATTGTGAGAGAGAGCCTTGCCATTTTACACATTCATATCTTTGAGATAGGTAGCTTGAAAACCATTGTGGAGAGGTGTGTTTAAGGTCTAGGGAAGATAGTTCCTGCAAAAGTGTGGGGAGTGACACAGTGTCAAATGCCTTTGATAGATCAAGAAAGATTGCTGGCATTAGATGGACTAAGTCTCTGGCTGCTGATTGTATCTGTAAAGAATATTAGGGCAGTTGCTGTACTGTGTGCTGGTCTAAAACTGTGTTGGGTGGATGTGAGTAGCTTGTTATGAATGAGGTAGTCAAGGAGTCGGCTATGTATACATTTTTCCTAGATTTTGGAGAGAGGAGATAGGAATGAGATGGGATGATAGTTGGACAGTTCATTTGGTTTTCCTCCTTTATGTAGGGGGTGACAATTGATTTCTTCCAGATTGTTGGGACATAAGATTGTAAGATGGATCTGTTTATGAGAATACTAACGGGATAGGCAATAGCATCAGCTGCAAGTTTTAAGTATTTAGATGGGAAGCTGTCAGCGGAAAGAGAGTTGGGTTTTATTTTTTGTAATAAGCACCTTATATAGTTTGTGGGTACTGGTTACAATATAAGAGATGCTGGTTTTGGAGGCAAAGTTGGAGTAATCTGGGAAGGGGTGTAGTGAAAGTGGACTGTGTGGAGTTGATTTTGGGAAGCGATGATGTCAGGATGGGATTATACATGGAATTTGCAGTGACGTGCTTGTTACAGTTTTTAACTAAGTTGTCTATACTTTTTATAAAGTGTGTATTAACCATTTCTGCTATTTGGGGTGAGGATTTGTCTGTGAGTGGAGAAGGAATTTGTTTTGATTCTGGGGTAAGCAATAATGAAACTGTGGACCAGAATTTTTCAGGATTATATTTGTGGTCAGATAACTGCTGAGTAAAGCATCATTTCTTGATCGCAGTCATAACTTTCTTTGCTTGGTTATGTGGTTGCTTATAGTTTTGTAAAGATGAATCATTTTTATTTTTCTGGGATTCTTTCCAGGCTTTGTCCCTTTTTAGTTTTGTGGTCTTTGTAAGCCAAGGTGCATGACTGACTTTGGATCATTTTGTGTGAAGTGGGGCTAAACTGTTGAGGGTATCTAAGAATAGATTGTTGAAGTAGTTAACTGCATCATCTAGTGGTATTCTCTTTAGGATGGTCCAATTTAAGGATTTCAGTATATTAACAAAGAGAGTTTGAATAAAGCTGGATAACTTGCTGGAGGTTTTATAGTTATGGGTTTAAGGAAGATGGGTAATAGTCCTGTGGGTAAATGCAGGTTAGTAGCCAGTTAATATGTCTGGGACAGTACCAGAGTTAGAGTAATTATTAGCATCTGTGACTAGGATCCAATTTAAAATGAAGATTTGGTTATTACTGTCATAAATTCTAATAGGGGTTGTGATAAATTATGTGAAACCTGAAAGATTAAGACTATTAGGTGGAATGTCAGAGACTAGATTCTGCCAGTTTATATTGCCATCAGTTCTGCCAGTTTATATTGCCATCATCCATGATGATAGCTTAATTACATATATTTTGGGACATACAGGGCAACATATTTTCTAATGTAGGCAAGGTTTGACATGGGGGAATGTATAGGGCTATAATACAGAGTTTTTTATTCTTATTTAGGTGTAAGAAAGCAATGAGGATTTCTGTATTATTAAATGTTGGGATGGGCTTAGTGTGTATGGTAAAACAGCATATGAAGATGGGTAGAGTAGAGCAATACGTCCTGCTTTTCATGAGTTCTATCAGATCTTATTATGCTATATCCTGGTGGAAGTAGTTCAGTGTCCAGAATATTTGGTTTTAACCAAGCTTCCGTGATAGCAACTATGTCGGGGTTGTATTGTGTTAACCATGTATGGAGGTGTGTTATTTTATTGCACATTATCCATATATTTGGTGTAGCCAGAAATAATGAGTTGGAAATGGGTTTATTATCATTGCATGTGGTAAAGAGGGGTCCTGGGTTTGGGCGAATGTCGAATGTCCCTCCATTGGGATAGGCCAGAGAGTTGGGAGAAATATTGGACTGTAAGTATAGGTATTGTTTTTTTCTTTCATTTTTATGAGAAAGCTCCATTTACTGTTGCTGGAATAATGCAGAAGTTTGTACTTTGTAGGGTGGGGGATATTAGAGTTCAGTAGGCTGTATGATATATCAGAGTAGCTATTTGTATGTTTTTCTAAGCTAGTATTGGATGTTATAGTACTTTTAAGGGTTATGGTATTTCAGTCACTTAGTGAGGTGCTTTGAATTTGAATAAAAAGAGTTACTATAAGGCAGTGCAAGTTGATGGTGTGTGAGTAAGGGTAATATAATTTTAAGAGAAGGTTGTGGGGGTGAGTGAGCAAAGATGACGAGAAATGATAGGCTTGTAAAGAGAGGGAGTGCTTGCACTGAGTGAGGAGGGCTAATTTGGTTGTAGATATCAATCTAATTGGTTGATTTTTGGGTGGGGCATAAGATTAATTTGAGTCTGGGTGTGATTGGGTTGAGTGGTAGAGAAGGCAAAGTTGCTGTTAGTATAAATGTAATTGAAGGGGTGGGTGGGAATGGGGTGGGGTGAGGCTGCAGAGCGAGCCCCAGCATAGAGAGGGTAAATTGAGTGGGATGGACCCTGGTTACTGTGGCTGTTCACTCAACAAATAAAACAATCAGGAAACACTTTGAAATTCTAATCCTTTGGCAAAATCAATTAACAAGAGGAAAAGTTGCAATAGGACAGCAGGCTAGGAAGTGCACGGAAATTAAATTTAATGGGACTGGTTATTCAGGATAGCAAGCACTACACTGTTATATGGGATGCAGACACTGTGAAAAATAGAGTAAGGGCAAGATAGTACTGGGGAAGAGGTGGGAAATAGAATGGTACCTGGTGATGCTTTGTAAACAATTACAGGGAACAGACAATTAAAGGTTTTATATTGCTGTACTTAGAAAAAAACTAGGACATACATAAAACGGTTGAAAGCTGCTATGCAGGTTTTCTCGGTGGCAGAGCCATGAGCAGTATATGCAGAATCAACCCAGAAAACTAGTGTTTGAGGTTTGGCGCACATGAGCTTTAGTACTTGAATAATTATATATATTTTATGTTGAATAAGCAGCAACAATGCTCCAATGTGGTTAGGCAACTACCACTAAGTCACAGACAAGCTTGCCAGAACCACATACCCTTTGTTCATATCACCAAATAGACTAGCACTAATGAACAATGTGAAGAAACTGAAAACACTGTCATCTGTATTAGCATATCTGGCAGGAGATTTGTGTATATTTTCAGATTAACTTAAATTGCATGGCAGCATGTCTACTTGTGAAAATGTAAATAAGTTTTAAAATGTTGAGTATTTCCCTGTTTATACAGAATGTTTATTGCATATGTCAGTGTTTTGATGCATTTCTGATTGCATATGTTTGAGAGGGATATTCTTAAGTACTGTGGAGAATCAGCTGAACAGTGAGTGATGTCATTAGAATGTTCCTGGTTGCTAAGTGATTATTTAAAAAGCTGATTGACAGGAAAATAACTTTTTCAAGCAGATGACTATTTTTTTTTAAATAAGACAGTTAAGACTGCAGTTAGTCATGAATTGAACAGTTTGTGAAGGGTAGCTGTTAGTGAAGAGTTGCAGTCAGTGGATATTCATGAAAGAGAACTCACCAAAAACTGTAAGCCTGCCTTTTGCCTTGCTGTTGTGTGTTAGATTAGATCAGGGACAGTATTCTTTAATTAGATTAGGAAAGCTTAGTTATTAAGATAGAGTTTTTCTAGAATAATGGACTCCTGTCCTGCAGTTTAATTACATTTCTGGTGATTGAGTTCTAGTATTTATTGAAACCTATTGATTTACATTCTTGCAATCATTTTACTTATTATTAAATGTTTTGAATTACTTTACATTGTGGCTGGAAATCAGTGTTTTTCTTTAGAGATTAGATAGTGCTTATACCTGTTTAATACTCCCCGGGTCCCCTCAAAGGCCTGGCTGTTCTGGTCATAGCTATCAGTTTATTTTGATATTTAATTTTCATAACTGGACACCCCTTCAGAAGGGCATGAAGACACTCTGATTGGTGGCAACATTACCATATTATTTTGAGGAAAGAATACAGCTGGAAATCTGTGTCAGACTTTCCCAGAAGTGTTTGGACATGTGAGATTTAAATTTACTTTGAATGTGAGTGTATCAGAGGTCTTAAAGTGGAACATATTGCTCTGAAATATATAATAAGAAAATACATTTGGGGTGGACAGAGGTATATAGCCCAGTCCTGGGAATATTGAGTGTGTTCATGTCGCATTAATTGTTGGCTGTCCAGTGAAATATAACCAGATGTCACAAACTCATTATTCATGTTCTTGTAAACTGAGTCAGTGGCAGTGAAAAGAGTTGTCAGGATGGTGAATGAGTTGCAAAAAAAAACATGCTGCTCATCACAAAGAAGGCCATAACTATTTACATTTTAGTTATCTGTACATATATTAAGTTTTCAATTTTTTTTTTGTAATAGGACAGAAGTTTGACATTAGGTGGTTGTCCTTAGGATCAGTGGAATATGTAATTTTTGGAAGTGGGAGTACTATGGTGTGCTTAAAAAGATATGAAACTGTGCCAGTTATGACAAAAATGGTTTGGCTATTTTCTCTGCTGCTAATCTGAGGAATGTTGGACAGAACATGCTGAAAGTAGATCCTGAGAAGTTTAGCTATAGTAGTAGTGCTTTTGTTAATTTTAATCAGGTGTGAGAAAGGGGGACATTACAGTAAATAATGCAAGGGGGTAATGTTGCAGCTGAGGAGGGGGTCTTGGGTGATTGAAAGCATGGATGGTAAGCCTGAAAACTATCAATAAGAACCCATAAAGTAGACAAAATAAAATGTCAGTATTGTGGGTGTTGGAAAGCTTGTAATGGCACATGTCAGTCACTTAATTTCTCTCCAAAAGAGCTTTGATTTAATATAGTTAGCTTTTTAAGTTTTTGTCTAAGATACGAGCCCTTTGTAGCTTTTATGGCTATTCTTTTGGATTTTCTTAGGTTGAAGACATTTTGATGGAGTTATACAGATATTGCTTCCAGGCTTTCCAGGTGTAATCTCTAGACTTCATTTGAGTTTTAATATCATCTGATAATTATGGGCATATATGTGCACTGAGTCTACTTCTGGTGACAGAGCAAAGAGTATCCTGAACATGGACAATGGTATCAATAAAGTCGGAAAGAGCAGTAGAGAGGTCTGAAATACTGTAAAGGGCAGACCAGCTAATAGCATTAAGGTAGGGATTAAGGGCAGGTTGGTTTACATTTGGGAAATATCTAGCAGTAATAATCTGTGGGGTCACTTGATTGTTCTGAAAGATCAAGCAGATAGCAAATGGTAATGGTCTTTTAGGTTATTTTGGAAGGATATCTTATTTACAAGCACTTAGATGTTTGTTATGTGGGGATGTAGGATTGACTTATTGCCTGTGTGTGGATACAGACTTGTGGGTGTTTTGACTAATTGTGCCAAACAGTACTGATGTAGAATTCTGTTCAGCTGTAAATAATCTAGACCTAAAAGCACTGATGTTGAAATCACCAAGAATTATGGAGTTTTTAGCAATCCATTTAAGTGATATATTTGTAGCACATTTTGAATGATGGTCACTGAAGAGGAAGGATGATGTAAACTGAGGTATGACCTCTCAAGGAAAAAGACACAGTTTGGACCTTTATGATCCATAGGGTTTGATTCGGTGGAGGCAATAACAATAGAAGTACTGTTTTTTGCAATTAGTGTCAAGCCTCCATTTCCTGTTCTGGGACCTGATCTTGGGTCAGTGATAAATATGTATTATCCTGAATATGCTAAGAGGGACAAAAGTCATCTTTCTTCCAGGACTCTGCAATGCTCACTATGTGAGGTTGTTGCAGAGTGTTAGCTAGGTAGAAAGGTGAAGGTGGTAGCTGCTAAGGATGCAAGGTTAATGGGGCCTAATCAGCAGTTGCTGAAGGTGCAGGACTACAGTGTTTGCACTGATTTCTGAAGCCACAGGATATCTTGGCTTTAGAAACCAATGCTGATGCTGCTGTGGCTGCAGCACTGAGGCACTCTTTGTGTAGTCATTTAACTGTAGCAAGCTGTTTTTTTTTTGGGGGGGGTCTTCAACTTTTGAGAAGACCCTTCCTTTTGTCATCAGCCAATGAGGGCTACCAGTTGTATAACCACAGTAAGGGGTAAAGCTTGGCAACTGTTAGTAGCAGACATTAAAATCTTTTCAGTAAGATGTTTGCAGAGGAGGATTGCAGACATTAGGACTACTAGTTGCATCCTAGGGTCCTGCAATATTTGGCTGCAGACTATGTATAGTAAAGACTTTACCACATGCAAAAGCACTAGCTGCCAAACACTTAAAACACAATATGGGCAGAGATGGTGGAAAGCTTCACTCCAAAACAAAAGCTGAGGGGATGGGAGTACACACAGACTGCCTTTTAGATGATTATACAGTAGGGACATTCCAAATGTACTTTCTGTTAAAATAAATAAAAATGAGAAAACTACATTTAAGGATTAATAGAAAACCACCTTGTGTAATGAAATTAGTGCAGCATGGAAATGTAAAAAAAGATTGTCTACTAATAAATAATTGTAGACTTCACTACTGATAATAAAGGTTCAGTGACAGAGGCCATAATCACAAGACTTATTAGGAAGTCCGCCACCTTAGCACACTGTCCTCAGAAGGTAACATACAGTAAAATTTTGAAAACAATACCCTTGCAAATTAAGAATATTTTTTTTTCAATGAGCACTCTTACAATGTAAGGGTATTTTTCTTTCAATAAATGCAATTTTTGATAAAAAGACAAAAATAGAACAGAAACAGACTGCATATGAACCAAAACTCAAAAACAACATGATAGATCCAAGTCACTTAGATTAATTTTCGAGCCTTTGTAACACCAGTTGCAAAGAATTAAACTAAAATAACATTAAAACACTTCATAAATACTTCAAATTACATACAAAACACAGTGGTATTCAGAGGAGAGAAATACTGGGCACCATTACTAATTGCCAATACGAACTGCGGTGGTGGTGCTGCGGTAGCATTGTCGCCTCACAGTAAGACGTTGTCCTGTTCGATTCTCAGTTAGACCGTCTTCTGTGTGGAGACATGCGTGAATGGGCTTACCTTCGTTAAAGGTTGTGTGTCAGGGCTGGCAACACGGCACGTAAAAAGCTACTGCCAATCATTAGCGGACCAGAATTCTGCTGTGGCGACCCTAACCGGGAAAAGCCGAAAGACACAACTACATGAACAGCACTATGAAATGCAATGGTTTAAAATCATACTTAATAATTTCATATGAAACAGTATGAACAGTAATACATATAAAACTATGCACATTTAAAGGTAGAAATTAGGAAGATTCAACAATTGCAAACTATGAAATCGGCATTTTATAGGTGTACAGTGCAGAATTAGAGAAGCTCAGTCACTTGATAAAGAAAAATAAAACATAAGACATCATCATCAAATGACTGAAGCAAATCACAAGCCCTGCCCCCTTTTACCCTGCTGGAGTGAGACAGAGAAAGAAGGACTTATGAGGAAAAAGAGTGAGCTACGTATGATATAAGCAAGCAATAATGCTCGACAAGATGTGTGTTAATGTGTAATTAACACCCACCCAGTGGTGTTATGAGGCCCAACATTGTAGGCAGAGGGCCTCTACACACCCCTGAAAGAGCATTAACTACACATTAACACACACACTGAGGGGCTTTATTGGGCTTAGAGAATGGTTTGTCTGTAAAATTGTGTTTTACTTCCTTTTTTTAAGTACTATTTTATTTTTTATATATTTTTGATGTAAAATAGTTCATCCACCCAGTGTTTCAAATTTGCTGTAGTTTATGTTAATGGTGTTGGAAGAAGCATTTTACATCCAACATATAACATTTAAAAAATATCCAGGCATTTACTTTATTTTTTTTTGGTCCCTTACTCCTAAAACATTTGGTTTGCTGCCAGTCATTGCAGACTGAAGTCACTAAATAATGCAATACATCTGAGTTTCAGGCTATTATTTTCTTCAGAAAATTCACACTAACACAAATCCTTTTAATTAAGCAAGTCTGTAATTTTATAAGAACAGCAATTAGAGTATGTTCCTATTTTTGAGCCTTTGTTCTCCCTTTATTTTAAGCTTTATCCAGATTTCTTCAGCTGAAAGGTCCAGAGGTATGCAGACATCATTACTGTCACTCTCACTCAGTCTCTCACGCACACCTTTGTTTCAGAAAATGTATGCTAACACAAATCCTAATAATCAGGTCAAATATGTTCCTATTTTGAGCCTTTGTCCCCAGTTTATTTTAGGTTTACCCAGATATTTTGAGCTAAGAGTCAACAGAGCATACCTTTCAACTGTCTAGATTTTTGCAGAATGTCTAGATATTTAGCTCATATGTTTGGTCCCATCCTCATAAAATGTGTAATTTTCTGGCAAATTACTTGGGATTGAAGTAATTAAATGATGACATATCTGAGTTTCAGACTTCATATCTTTCAGATAATATGTGCTAACGGAAACCCTGTTGTTCTAGCATCTCTCTAAGTTTATAAGAGCAATATTTAAAATCTGTCCTTATTTTTGGTCATTTGTCCCTCATTATTTGTGGCTCTGTCCAAACTTCTTTTGCCGAGAGATTGAGAGGTATGGTCAAGAGGTACAAAAAACCTTTTAAGCGATGCTGTTGTTCCAGGGATCGCGCTCACTCTTCACTCTCTCTCTCTCACACACACATACACACACACAGTCTGTTTTGCTTTCATGCATGCCTTCACTCACACATGCAGACAGAAACATACACACACATACATATACACACACACACACACACACACACACACACACACACTCACACACACACACACACACACACACACACACACACACACACACACACACACACACACACACACACACACTGTTTGTGGTTTAATTTATTTTACACTTGCTAAACAGCAAAAGCGCTGCTTAGCAAGTGTAAGATAACTGCTCAATCAATTTCTCACTCTCATACACACACAGGCAAATATGTACACACGTTTTTTTTTTTTCCTTTATTATTTTACACTCAGTAAACAGCAAAAGCACTGCTTAGAAAACATAAAATAATGGCGGCTATTAGTTTTTTCAGTCTGAGCTCCACTGCACTTGATATGCTGCAGTGAAGCGGCGGACTAATTTTTCAGTGGTCATTACTTGTACATTAATACGTTTTCCAATCAGGGTGCTGATGTACAGTTTGCCCATTCTCTAAGGTACAGCAAAAACACTGAATGGAACAGTGGAAAGGAGGCACATGGAAATTATTCCAGAATCAAGCAAATGAGCCTCTGTATGAGCTGGCTAGCCTAGGTTACACATTCCCTCTCATGAATGGAAAAAACAATATGAATAGGTACTGTTTTGAGTCCATTAATGCAGGAATGCAGCTGAGGAGAACCATTTACTCATAGCTGGGAGTGGTGTAACATAAACTTAAACAGGAGGATGATAGTGTCTGCGGAAGAGGAAAATATACTTGTGATAGAGAGAGAGAGCTGGGGGGGGGGGGGGTTGGGGGGCAGACCAAGAAAGAGAGTTTAATGAAGGCATGCAGTAACATCTTGGAGAGAAACAGAATATGAGAATAGTTAATATAGCAAGATAATGTGGGGGGGGGGAATAAAAAAGAAAGAGCAAAACACCAGTAAGCGGTACAGCTCAGTACCAAACAGTAAAAGCTTTCCATCAGAAACTCCATGGGGGAAGGCCACAGACTAGGGATGCTATCTATGCGTTATAGATGTTGCCAGTAGACCTCCTATTAAAGTAAATAAAAATGAGAAATAGAAAATATATAAGGTTCAATAGAAAGCCGCCTAGTGCAACTAAAGTGGTATAATGTAAAATGCAATAGAAGGTTATTGAATTTCACATGCAGTCTTATGTATAACAGGTACCCAGACCAGCTATTTTTGTTTAGTTTGCCCCTACAGAGCTATAGCAAAGCTATCTCACTGTTCTAGCATTAAAATAATCAAAGTGCAACAGACTGACACAGAGAGATTGCAGATACTGAATTAGCTGCTATAGAACTACAGCAAAATACCTCACTGTTCTACTATCACAATAACAGAAGTCTAACTGACTGACACAGCGAGACTGTATACATATTAATCACTGCTTTGGAATTTCTTTTTCCTAGTTTGATGGACATCTCTGTACTTATTCTTCAGTAGACGTGAGTGTTAGATATTTATTGGACATCAGTAAAAAGGACATTCTGAAGCATTCAAGTTCATTGACAATTTATTGTGCAGAAGACATTTTCCATGTAGAACCTTTAATTAGGGTCTATACTGTAACAACGAACACTTAACAAAGTGAATGCTATCTAATCGACCCAAAAATGTTGAAATGGCAAAATGACGAACACCCTAGGAAAAAAATCGCTGGCCCATACAAAAAAAAAAAAAAGCACAAAATAAAGTGGGGGGGTTTCACCTCCCACAACCCCTGATGTGGGGGGCTGTGACCCCCACCCCCACTTAAATATACCAACTCCAAGATCACACCACAGTGGAGGAAATGGTAAAGTCCCGAAAATGACCCAGCATGCGTTCGAGATTTCCCCATTTCGATTAAAGCGGGTCAATTAAACAGTGTTCGCTATGTTAAGCATTCACTGATTTAATAGGGGCCCTTTAATTACATAGCTGTTAGAGTAGATAAGATGGCACAATGTCAAAATAAAAGCAAGAATACAGTGCATCATACCTTAGCATAAGCCCAATCTATCCTACGATGTATTTATAAGTATTTACTTTAAAAGACGAATCAATTATAAAACTTGCTCACAGGTACACATGGTATGCAAATGGAAGAGGAGGGAGTCAAAACTTGTACTCTGAAACACAAAACACAACTTAACATTTTAGAGCATTTATTTTTCACACTATCTGATAATGATAGCATAGCTTCAGAATTCAACCATCACTTCATAGAATCTATCCTCACACTATCTATCCAACTATCCAACAAGAACACTAAAACCACCCCAGCTGTAGAACAAACTAACGTACCCACCTTCACACTCTCACCTGTACCAACCTCTTCAGTTAAAAAGCTACTCTCTAAACTAAAACTCACCACATTCACTGCAGATTGTTTACCCACAAATTTTCTAAAATTAGCTGCAGAATCACTAGCCTACCCTGTCTCAATTCTTATAAACCGCTCTATACAAGAAACCTACGTACCCCATCTATGAAAAGTGTCACATATAATTCCCCTTCACAAAGGTGGAAACTCCTATGAACTATCAAACTACCGGCCAATTGCTATCTTGTCCCCCCTTTCCAAGCTTCTGGAGAAATGTATTCACACCCAGGTAATGCACTTCTTATCCTCACAAAACCTCCTCTCCCCCACACAGCATGGTTTCCACCCAAACCATAGCACAACCACTGCTCTACTCTCCTTTACCAATCTGATTAACCATCTAAGAAACAATAACAAATTTGTCTCAGCCATATTCCTAAATCTATCAAAAGCGTTTGATATGTTCTCCCACAACCTAATCTTAGACACTCTGTCAACCTCATCCTTTGCCCCCTCTACTACTTCATGGTTTAGACGCTATCTCTTTGACAGAAAACAATCAGTTAAATGGCAAAGTACACTATCTCCTCTATTACCAACTACTATAGGCGTCCCACAAGGATCAGTACTGGGTCCTCTACTATTCACCATTTTCATTAACAAACTACAAACTTCCACCCTGCATGCATCACTTATACAGTACACAGATGACTCCACCCTAATCTGCTAAGCCCTATCCATAACCACTCTTCAAAAGCTCACCCAAGAATCCTTCTGCTCCGTGGAACAATGGATTACCGATATCCAACTCATTCTAAACCCCAGCAAGACCAAATTACTCATTTTTACCACCACTAAATCCAAATCCACACCTCCTACCTTCACTATCACCTCCAAAAACCAGGACCACAATCGCCCCCTCCCCTCACACTAAGTTGCTTGGGGTTGAAATAGATGACAATCTAAACTTTAATGTCCATATCTCACAAACCATGACAAAGGTACATAAGAAACTAGGAACCCTATACAAACACAAACAGTTCCTATCGGACCAAGCTAAAATCTCCTTAGCCCAAACCCACCTCTTGTCTACCCTAATGTATGCATCACCAATCCTAATTCATATCAGAAAAACAGACCTAAACAAACTAGAGTCATGTTACAATACAATTGCAAAATTCACTAAGAACTCCACTTTTAGAAGTCATCACTGTCTTGCCCTGAAGCAACTACAGTGGTTATAACTCCCTCAGCTAATTAGCTATCACCAATTAGTCCTCACCTTTAACATAATAAAGAACCCTCTGAAAACCCCAGCCCTAAACCAACTTCTAAACCAATATTCTGCAAATCGCCCTCTACGCTCATCCAACAAAACCCTGCTCTGCATAACCAAAGCCAATAACACTGCAGGGAACAGTTTGTTCTCCCACACCATTGCTAGTGAATGGAATAACTTCCCGCAAAGTATCTCCTCTGCACCATCCATCTCACTTTTCAAGAAATCACTAAAGTCATACCTCTTGTAATCATGGCTCTGTCCCTCTATCACATAAAATCTTTTCTGCTCTGCTCCTTACTTGCCACACCTCATCTCCTCTGCTTACTTCAGCTATTCTGTACTCCCTATCAGGAACTACTATCCTACAAACTATTTCTCACGCTATGACATATCTCCCAAATAGCATTATTTTCCAGATTCCATTCCTTCATTTTTATGCTTTGTACTACCAATAGGGAATTCAAAGTTTTGTTATCTATATACCAAGCTTGCTCAAATCAAACTAAGGTATGAAAAATCTCCTAGACTGCATACATGCCACTGTATAGAAATTTTCTGTCAGTCGTGGATTGTGTTGTCATATAAAGACATGGAGCACTGATTGTATATATGCCTCTGTACAGAATTTTTTTTGTCATTTGTTGTATTTGTACCATTATGTTATGGAGCTTTTCTCCCCAGGTCTCCGCTGTAAATGGACCTTGTTCCAGTCGGACTTTCCCGGTAAACAAATGTAAAATAAAAATAAAAAATAAAATATCTGTCAGTAAAATTGTTTTCCTTTTTTTAAAATGTGTAAGCTTTTTTATAGAATCCTGGATTTATAACTCATGAAAGGTATGAAAAGCGCTGGCATGATCACATTTATAATGTAACAACATGTACTCATGTGCTGTATCATATGTATAGGGAAAGAGAAGTTAATTACTTTGTAAACTTTAGCTATCTGATGTTTCTATTCATGCAGTGTAATAGAACCTGTCAGTGAAACAAGTAAATTAGAATTTGTAACCTACCTGACAAGAATTCAGAATAGTAATCCACCTGGAATTCATCACGTTTTACAGCCAAAACATTTGCAACTGAATAAAATAAACTGTTACACATTGTCCAAATGTCCTGGTATGTTATGGAGGCCCACGAAAACAAACCTTTGTTAATTTTGTCATAGTTACCTCTCCCTGATGAGGTTTTTGTTTTGTATGAAATCAAAAATAAGAAGGCACATATATAAGTTAGGGTCTTTCCCTTTATAAACAGACACCATAGATGGTTCTCACTCTGCTGGGCAAAGAAAAACAGTTGGTTAGAGGAAATGTCCTTGAATGTCAGAATGCTTGGTGTTGCAAAAACACAGAACTTGCAGATGACCCAGATTGTAAGGCTGAAAAACTAAAAAATCAGCAACTTATTAAAAGTTAATAATCGTCTCACTTCTAAGAAGCTAAACATGAACAAATGATATCTAGATTACATTACTGGCAATATATAACTCATATCAGATATAGACTGTCTAAAGTTACCAATAGATATCTGTAGCTCATTAATTCAAGGATGTCATTGTATTGTAAAAATTGTGTGCCTCTGTTAAACTTTCTGATAAAAAATAACAGATCATAGCTCCCAACCTGGAAACCTCAAAAATCTGGATAAGGCCCATGAAAAATAGGTACAAATCTGTATGCTGATTAATATAACATTTGCATACATAATTACCTGACTCCGCCCACTCCCGTGGAATTGTGGGATACCAACTTTCAAATGCCAACTGAAGAACAGACAACCAAAATATGGCACCAGAATTCCCCTGCAGGCTGCAGCCATTCCAATGTCCCATTACCTGGTTATTTTGCCCAATTTACCATAAGCACTAATATGCATAATGCTTTACTTCTACAATGATTATTTGGATTTTATTTTTACATTTCATAGCACAATGCAGAAACACTAAGACACCTGCTAAACAAAGGAATACTGTCTCACAATGAAAATAGACTTAGCATTAAAACTTCTCTGCCCTTGAAACTCACATTCATTGAAACAGCATTGCAACCCACACCACATCCAAAGAAAATGTATCTGGCCAGTGGCGGATAAAGATTACCTTTGGCCCTTACACACAAAACAAGAAACATACATGTGTTCTTTGATACACCTTCCTGACTTTATTAAATTATATTCCTTGTATAATACAGCACACTTGTTAGACTTAGAGAGCATTTTAAATTTATTGTTTGAACATTTTTCCAATAGGCAATGAAACAAAATGCATGAACCAATAATGCCAAAACTGTCCAATTCACAACATTTCCATCATAAAAGTCTACTTAGACACACACACACACACACATATATATATATATATATATATATATATATATATATATATATATATATATATGTGGAATGACAGTAGTGTAAGCCAAGGGCATCTTGGACAGCTTCTTGAACTTATTTTCAGTTTCAATTTTTTTCTTGACTTACTCTGATTTGTGTTATCAGACCAACTCAATAGCTGTAAATGCTTAACAAAATAAACTGGGTGAACTGCATGTTTTAAGACTTCCAATTTTTAGCCCAAGTACTGACAGACCCTCTCCTACATTCGTCGTGAAGCATCAAAACTATAATTGTAAACCAAATGCTGTTAACTGGCCACTCTTGCTTCTCCACTGTCTATAATGGAAAAATATGTGTTTTATCTTGAACAGTGGAAAATGTACTCTACTCGTTTAAAAACATTTTTCTTATAATGCAGCACAGAAACATAACAATTCTGATTTTCTGTTCCTGAATTTGGGTTAATTATATTAAATATATATTTATTGCTCTTTCCACTGAGGCACAAATGCCCTTGTGCATGACATTTTCTCACTTCTATTGTATCTGTAGCTACACCCTTGACTTGTTATACCCACCCCTTTAAAAGTACAACAACATACTACAGTATCAGCAATGCATATAAATACCGTGGGAGTAGAACCCACACCTTCTGCAACAAAAGCAAGTATTTAATCTGCTACGCTATTAACAATGCAAGCAGACTTAGCATAAGCAACACTAAACTTATCTTCCCCTGAAGCTCTCAGCTCCTTGTAAAATCCACTTGACACTCAACTGTATCTTTCAACTTTGTAGTACAAGAAATTTGGAAAAAGCCAAAATTTATTGGGGGGGGGACAAAAGCCCAAAAACCAGGGACACATTTTAAACATTGCTTGTATAAGTATGGAAAGTTGCTAGAATAAAATGTCACATTAGCACCACATGTTTCACTGCCAAGTCTTGAACCCAGGACCCTACGCACTACAGTCAGAGTAACATACCACTGGGGTAAATCAGCAGTTTCCTGAAAGCTAGACTGAAACTTAAATGGCTATCATTTAGTGAATTCAGTTCTCACTTCTCACCATAGCTCTCAACCTCTTAGCACAAAAACACCTGGACAAAGCCAATAATGAGGGAATACAGCCACAAAAATAGGGACAAATTTCAAATGCTGATCTTATAAACTTTGAAAATTGCTAGAATAAAAGGTTTTGTGTTACCATTTATTTTCTGAAGAATATGAAGTCTGAAATTCAAATGCCTGTCATTATTTAGTGAATTCAATCATTCACTGATTTGCCAAAACCACAGATTTTATGAGGAACAGAACAAAAATATGAGGCATAAATCTGGAAGTGGTGGTGGGTAGGGACTTTAGGCTCTTGTTACCTGTACCCAAGGTACAGGGTTTGAACCTGGGTACCTCTAGCCTGGGGCATCACACACACACACACACACACACATACACACACACACACACACACACACACACATACACACACTTCCCTTCCATAGAAGCAGGATGAATGGACCTCCCTTCAATAAATCAGCATAAACGGACCTGTAGCAGCTCGCAGGCAACCTCCATTGCAGAGTCATTGAACCTCCTACAAATACCTGTATATTGCAGGGACTCAGCAATTCCATTTCCTCATACCGGCATAAATGGACCTGTAGCAATCTCCTTTGCAGACTCAGCAATTTCATTCCCCCCATGTAAGGCAGCATGTAGCTCACAGACAACCTTCATTGCAGATAGCCGACTCAGCAATTCCCTTCCAGGCATCATAACATTCTGTGTGCATCCAGAAATGTACGCAATGAGCTAGCTAGCTAAATTCCAACAGGCTGTTTCATGGAGCTGATGTCATCACACACATGATATCAGCTCAAAAACCCAGAAATAAAATTTTTAAATAAAATGCCAGGAAATTCGGAAATTAAGGGGTGTTACTCAGGAATCGTGGCACCCCATTATTTGGACCCCAAAACTCGGTAAAAACCGAGTAATTTGGTATGGCTGGTAGGTATGGAATAGATGAAAAAAACATCTGGTGCTTATCAACTCACTAATGGCAATGTGAAAAACAGTTTTCTTACATATCAGCAGTGATAAAACTCTGAATGTCAGTTGTCTGGAATACAACATTTATTATTCAGTCACTCAATGGACATATTTTTCTTTCAAGGGTCATCTACTGAGTATTCAGATGGGCATGCTGTGCAGTACATATTTCTTTGCAGGAAACTCTTTTAAAAGAAAACAGAACAACATGACCTACTTTTCCTGGAATTCAGCATGTGATTGCACTGCTGCAGAAAACCATATTCAATCAGAATTTCTGGACTGTAGCTTCAACATCATATATATTTACCCACTTACTCTCATTACTGCAATAAGACTTTAAAAATGCATACGCTGACAGAAAATATTAAATGTGACAGTTCTGTTGATGCTGGTTACTGTGTTTGATAAATACTGAATGAAGTTGTCATCAGTGAAAGTCAGTGTCTTATATAACACTTTCAAGCAGCTAGACAGATAAAACTTCATTTAACAGCTAATAAGACTTACTTGGTGCATGGTGACTGAAACTCAGATATTTCATGGGCCTCTCATTAACACTCATAAAATGTGCAATTCCTTGAGGCTTCTTTAAATTCATTCACTTCTGAAAATGAAAATTCTTACTTGGCATAAGTCATCTGAAGTTCAAATTATTAGTTTTCACTTTCTTCTCCTTCATTCTGTTTCATAGAGGTTATGGATTGCTGCTGTTATGAGGATTCTTCACTAACTTTTTCTTCCGTCACATCCTGCCATGTGAATCCTTCTTGCTTCAGTCATTTTTGCCACAAGCTGAATTTTAGGCATGTCCACTTCTTTATCTTGGTAAGTTCTGCAGTTGTTACACATTTCTTGTATAGCAATGAGAATGACATTCTGAGGCATTCAAATTCATCGGCAATTTATTTTGTATAAGACATTTTCCATGCTGAACATTTAATTACATATCTGTTACATAAGACAGGATGGCACAAGTTCAAACTAAAAGCAAAAATGCACAGCATTATACCTTAGCATAAGGCCAGCCTACCCTGTAATGTATTTGCAAACATCTGCATTTTAAGAAAAAACAGACTAGTTGTACGAGCCCATAGTGACAAACGAGTGTCCATGTTCATTTTTTGTTACCGGGTAAGATGAAATCATAGCATTATAGATCATACCAACAAGTAAAGAAAATTGTCACTCTGTACTTTTGGCCTTCAGTTTGTATTAGCACACTTTTTAACACAGACATTCTATCTGCTAAAGAGCTGCATCGTTGACATTCCTTAAATATCAAAATTATTCAGAGATGTATTGAACACATAGATTCATAGATTCTTACTAAGCTAACTGCCCTTGCGAGCCATTTTAAGCTTAGCCAATTATCCGTTGTGAGACTCAAACCCTGCACCTTGTGTTTGTAAGGCAAACACCTTAACCATTAGGCCACCCTCCCAACCCTGTTGCAAAATCATTCTGTGTCAGCATTACTAGTAATTGCAGTTAGGAAAAAAAGCACACAAAATCTGTTTCAAAGAGACAGATGAATGTGACAACATGAAAATAATAATGCATTTAACATATTCTCTTTTTTAACAAGAAACATCTTTATTAAATTATCACTTATGACATAGGCAACCATGCCTTTGTATAAATGAAAACAAACCATATTGACATATTTTAGCTGTAAACATTATAAATCACTTATAATCTATCTAGTCATTATCAGTCAAACATTACATAGCGCATTCAAATGCTGCTTTTTTTTTTTAAAGCTCATTCTTCCTACAAAACATTATTCTGCATTTATTGTTCCCAAAAATTCACATTTTATGTAATTTGGTCCTACCCTATTCTTAAGATCCCATTTCCAGTTTTTTTATCTCAGTTACTGTATTCACTACTTCTAGTATGATTGGTTTAGACTTTCATTTCCATTTTCTACTAATTGCTTTTTTGGCAGCCACCATAATTAGACTCAGCAAGGTTTTACTACGTCTAGGCAATTCCAATTCAGTATCATAGCTCAAAACATCATTTCTTTAGTTATACCAATTTGCTCACCCAGTATTTCTGATACTGTACTCTGCAGAGAATTTTTAAAGTCACCCAACTCATTACACTCCCAAAAAATATGTCCCAATTACTTCTTTCTTTCCCAGCACACCTCCAACATTTGCCATCTATCTGAGGAAAAATTCTTTGGAGTCTACCTGGGTTATAAAAATACCTATGTAAACACTTCCAAGCAAAGATCCTAAATCTTCTAGACTTTGTTGCATACTTGGGAGACTGTCCCCCATTGTTTATTTGTGAATTGCTTACCCAATATCTCTTTCCAATCCTTTCTAACCTCCTATGACTGATTTTTATTATCACGCAATATTTTATATACTCTACTCATTATCTCTTTTTTAAACGCAGCTTCTGTTCTAGATTCTACTAGAAATGGTACCAGTGCTGGTCCTGTGCTTAGGATCCCCTATTTATTTCTCTTTGCCTATACACTGATAACAATTTTGATAGGAAAGGCAATCTGTAGCCTGCAGTCCAAATACAGTCTTGGGCTCTTCCCATTCTATCACCTTTCCCTCTCTAATTATTTGTGTCCGATACCTTGGTTCCTTTGCCAGTTTTCAACAATAAATTCCAGTCCCTCTTGCCTATTGTCTGTATCCCTAACTGCAGTCATCCCTATTGGCTGAATCTTCTTTCTCTATTCCCGTGTTGGCTTAGCTCTTAGAATTTATTTCTGCTATTTTATGAATATAATATTCTGCATGGTTATTGTTATTCTCCTTAAGGAACTGCATCTAAAGTCCCAGCCTTTCCTTGTTTCATGAGCTTCCCCCTGTTTTGTCATCATCCTTTCCACTTTGAATTTAGCTTTCTGCTTGTGCTATGCATAGGAGCCTTAACTATGTAGCAGTGAAATAGTCCTTCACAATTAGGTAATCCCAAGCCACCTTGTTCTTTTGAAAAAATCAGTTTATCCCACTTGACTCTTGCTGTCTTCCCCTCCCAGGTAAAATCCTTCAGTTCTTGATTAACTACTATCCACAACTTCTCCTCTGGTTGATAAAAATATGCCTGAACTGTGCATAAAACTAAAGGGACTAAAAACATTTTGACTGCGTGTAAGCATTTCTATAAAATAGAGCTTCCACTTTCTCAGTTTTTGTATTATATTTTGTTTAGTCTCTTCCCACATATCCTTAGCTACCACAACAGAATCGTTTTTTAATCCATACTCCTAAGTACTTCATTTTGTCATAACCCCATGTATGTATGCATGTATTTATATATATATATATATATATATATATATATATATGGGTATTGCTGAACCAATCTGTGTGTGGGTACATAGTTTAGACTTATTGCCATTCTTTGTTTTATCTTCATTACTCTTATATCCCTAAATGACTTGAAACAGTCTCAAAATGTTCCACAGCACTGAAATGTCCTTTTCTGGTTTTATCATGTACAAAATAACATCATCTGCAAATAAAACCAGATTTTCTTGACTACCATACCAATAGTATCCCTGAATTTCTGAGTCCCTTGATTTCTATGCCAATGGTTCTAAATATAACGCAAATAACAAAGGGAAAAGAGGACACCCCTGGCTGGTTCCTCTGCTCAAACAGAACTTATCAGAGAGGAACCTACCCACTTTAATTTTCATCTCTGATTCCTCATGTATCCTCCTAATCAACCTCATAATTTTATTAAGGAATACAAATGTTTCCTTTGTCCTGCTAATAAAATTCCAGCTTACAGTGTCAATTCTTTTCAGCTTCAAGACTCACCAACAACATTGGTATTTTCTTACATTCTACTTCCCTCTGAATCATCATTGTTCTGTTAATGCTGTCAAATGTTTGCCTCTCCTCCATAAAACCACACCAATCCATATTTATTAATTTTGGCATCACCTTTGCATTCCTTTAGCCATTATAGACATACTCTATAATCATGGTTCAGGATCTAATGGGTCTTTAACATCTTTAGGTATCACAGCCACCACTGCTTTCTTACAGGATGTTCGTCCTTCTCATCATTTTAAAATATTGTTAAAACCTTACAGATCTTTATCACTTTGTCCCTCCTATCTTCCAAGCTTCCACAGGAATACCATCTATTCTTGGGGACATTCCTCTAGATTGGTTATACATCACCATTTTTATCTCATCTCCTCCTGCCTGTTCATAATTGAGCCTCTTCTACTTCTAACTTTGGCATATATAATTCTTCCATAAACATTTCCATTTGTGCTTTTTTTATTCCCATATTTTCTGCTGTATACAGATTTTCATACAATTTCTGAAATATTCCTAGTACCTCTACCAAATCTCTGCTTATCTTCCATGTTATAGCTCCCTAAGCTTAGTGACAACCCTTTCTACTTTCTGTTGCCTGAGCCATTGTGCTAAACGTTTCTGTGGTCTAGACTTATTATCAAAAATCAGTTACTTAACAGCATAGTTTCATGCATATTATTGAGGTAATCCCTTATTTTCTATTAAGCATTCTGGAATTGTTCCTCTTTTTGTTCTGTGAGATTCCCCTATTCTGCAATACCTTACCCTTGTCAGTCAGATCCCTATTAATTTCCCCTTAACTTTTGGGCAGTTGTTCCCTAATATCTGCCATAGTGATTTCTCTTACTCTACATATCAAGTACCACATTTACTTACCTCTGAAGATTTTAATAAGATAATCCCTTATTTCTATGCTGCCGAGGTTAGGAGCACTATTAATGTGCTCTACTTTTTAATGATTCTCTGCCCTTCCGACTGATGCTGTATCCTGTACTATTTCATGAAAGAGTTGAATGCAATGTGCATGTGCCAGCTGATTAACTATTGCTAATGTAGCAGTTCTGCCCACTTTGTTCCCCTTTCACCCTAATATCCCCACCCAGCCCATATCAGACTTATTCTCTTGTCCACACTCTCTAATCCTCCCACCCATCCACCATCTTAAGGTATAAAGCACAATACCCCCCCCCAAAAATAAAAAAATAAACAAACACATAAACAAATGAAACCTTAGTCTCAATTCACTTTGCATAAATGTTCATAACCTCTCTCTACAACTTGCATCCTACTCAAGCCATTCATCATGATACCCACCATTCCTATTTTCCATTCTCCTCCCCATAATACTAAAATTTAACATCACCAGCTCAACACAAGGAACCACAAATTGTATCCTCTTCTAAACCTCTCTTTATGCACCCTAACTACATCAATTAATCCTACTGCATCACCTCCCACACTCAAACTCCTGCATCACCATATCATCCCTACCTTCCAACACTTTCAATCTCTATATCCTATACCACATTGCCACATCTTTATAAAACATCTAGGAAAGACAGTACCACCAGCACCAGCTACCCACACTTCTTCATAAAGCTAACAACATGAATCTGCTCCCTCCTATTTCAAGTGATGTATTGAACCTAACCCAAGACTAAGTCCAACACTACAAACATTTCTTGCCAACCCAAACCCATACTTCATACATATTACTGAATCATGGGTTAAAAATGATACACTCAGCCTTAGCCACCACTTCTACAGTTACAACCTCTCTTTAAATGCTCCAACACTCTTTCCTATACAATTTAGTATAAAGTCCACCATTCTTGTTAATGATTCGGTGAACATCCAAAAACTCTATACTACCTGTGACTGTGTAGAAGTAAACCTAAGAAAGTATGTGCATCAGTATTTGGAAAAGCAGTTCTTAACATAGCTCTACTGGCAAACAACTTGAAATCAACTATAACATCACTTCATTCAATACTATAAGAGTTTTGTTGATAATGTCTTCCTGTATTAAAAAGACTGAATGAATTTATTGAGTATTTGAATGACAGCACTTCCTTTCTTAGTTTACTTCTACACAGTTGCAGGTTAGCATAGATTTTTTGGATGTTCGCCTGACCATTAATGAGAATAGTAGACTTGACACTGAATTGTATAGGAAAGAGTGTTGGAGAAATAGCCTTCTGCATTGATCCAGTATGCACCCTACCCATGTATACCACAATGCCCCTAAAGATCAGTTTCTGGGAATCTCTAGGCTACATATGGATGAAGCCAAATTCTGAACTGCTTCTGAGGACTTGAAAAGCAAGTTTATTAGTAGAGGGTATCAATAGAAAGAAGTGCAAACACACATGAATGAGGGGTTGGCACTCATATCCACAGATGGGACCCCTTTTTTCAGAAGGAGAGATGGACAGAGATCATATGATACGAGGCGGAATGTCACTAGTAACAACAATGTGCGGGTGACTTTGACTTTCTCCAGCAACATCAGTAGGGTGTGTGATATTGTTCAGAAGAACTGGTCAATTCTTTAGATGGGTGAGTACATTAGAGAAGCAGTTGGCAACAAACCTACTTTCTGCTTTAAGAATGCTATGTCTCTGAAGAGACAGTTATGCTATGGTCCTAGCTTGGGCAATGACTACAGTCCTCTTAGATCTGAGAGGGCTGGGACCTTTCTTTGTCATTTATATAAAGCATGTACTTATATCTCAAGTGCTAAAACTTTTCAACACCCTTTGACTGGTTTTATTTTTTGTCCCAGGCTGTATGCTGATTGTAGAAGTTGTGATTTGGTGTGATTTGGTTTGCCTGGCAGTCTGTAGTAAATACCCTCATTTCTATGTGGGGAAAACTAACAGACCTTTCAAAGAAAGAATTTTAAAGCATATAAGTGATATCTGGCTTAAGAATATGACAAATGCACTTATGATACATCTATCTATGAATCTAGGGCATACTTTTTCAGTTTTGGTTTTATGGCTGATGGTAGGTAGGTAAGTCTTTCAGCTTTTCCCGGTTAGGGGTCGCCACGAAGAATAAGAGAAGAGGGATCTATATTAGAAGAGCAAAGCGACTTAAGAGCGAAAGCTCTTTCATCAACACATAAAGCCCAAAGTTTACAGAACAGGGATTTTTTTTCCCAGGGGAAAAAAATCGCTGGGACGTTCTTGGGACTTTGTTGGTTTCTCCACTGTGGTGCGATCTCGGAGTTGGTATATTTAAGTAGGGGGTGTCTGAGACAAAGCCCCCCCACTTTATTTTGTCTTTCTAATTTTTTTTTTTTTTTTTTTTTTTTTTTTGTGGAACAGCGTTTTTTTTTTCCTGGGAAAAAAAAATCACTGTTCCGTAACTTCACTCTTTTCAGACTTCAGGTTTTACGTGTCAACGAAACAGCGTTCGCTCTTTAAGTCACATCGCTCTTCTAATATAGACCCAAAAAGAGGTAACATTGTTGATAGTACTGAACTCGCAGAGATGAAGTGAATTGCAACACTACAAGCAGATAATACTCCTGGGCTTAATGGGACTGTACCTTTAAGACCTGCATTACTTTCATGACAGCTGCTTCATTGAAACACTCCTTGTATTTTTTCATTGGATAGTTTGTATTGAATGCAATATGTGTTTCTGTTTCAAGTGCTTCTTTCTAGTTTGTGACTTTTAGATCTGAAGAAGAGCTTAATGCTTGAAAGCATTTGTCTGTTTTATCTTATTTATTAAATGTTTTGTGTGTTTTTAAACTGGATTTTGTTGTGATAGTTGGATCGTTCTTTTTTCTTAGATTTGAACTTTGACGCTCTTATCTCTGATATCCCTTATAAACAAGCCTTGCACAAGTATGCCTAACCCAAGTAACAACAACGCTGTAAAAATAAAGAATTGATGTATGTTCCTGTTGTGATGATTTCAAATTATTTTGATTTTGCTAAATGGATGGATAGTATCTAGTACCGTTTCACTAGCACCACTACAATTACTGTATGACCAAGAAACTAACTTAGTAAGGTACTAAAGAAGTGATCTCCAAGAAGCATGAGGTAGTAATCTACCAAATGATGTATTTCTACATTAACACACCCCAATGAAGGATGATGGAAGTAGGAAATTTTTTTCTGCACAACATATGCAATTCTCATCAATTTCTCTCTTTTCACGTGTTCCTTGCACAGTGATCTGCACAGATGTGTAAAATTGCATATATATATATATATTTTTTTTTAACAAATGTCATTTTGTGCTACATGAAAAAATGCACTAAGCAAAAACCTAATAATTAGTGCAATAAACAACATGAACAAACTGGTAACTCAAATTTGCTATCACTGCTAGGCTATTACTGGGCCTACACGAGAGGTGTCAAATGTAAAGTTTTATCTTCTTAACTGTACACTCATAAGATTTTCTTCACTGAGGAGCGCAAAAGAAATAAATGGTATAATGGACTGCAGTGCATACCTTCACATTACGTCAGTGTTTACAACAAATTCAGAATTAAACTCGCATTTGTCCTGGGACAATCACTTATAATATGTAATGTTTAAATACACATTCTACTTAATTAATAGGTCTGTTATACTCAAATTCCTAAATCATTCTGCATAATTACTAGCAGTACAAACAAATGAAACAGCAGCAAAGCAAGAGAAACATTGTTAGGAACTACTTGGCCCAGATTCTGCTTCTTGATGGCTAAGATGCAGAACGTTTTAGTCAAATGGCTATTTTTCCAAGCCTCCCATAAGAATTATTTTATTTCTGTTCCATCCACTCCTGAATTTTACCACTTTTGACCTTACAAACTTTTTGAGAAGACTCTGTAACAACCTCCACTCTGCATCCCTTTAATAATACACACTTTCTGAGGTGCTCAAACGATTCTACCACACACTTATTTGCCTCCTTTCTTTAACAGTGTAGATATTAAGCAATCCTATTTTTTCTTTATGTCTTCTGCTAAAGAGGGAGAGAAAGAAATTAGGCATTGTGTGTGTTTTCCTTGATCTCTTATTCACTCGGATACATTTATTCTTCATATATTTATTTCACTTAATTTCTCCTTCCACCTGTGCAATCCTCATTACTATACATTCCAGTTCACAATTTTATCCCATCCTTTCTAGCAGCTGCAAACAAAAACCACAGTACTCAATACCACAAAGCACCCCATCACTCAATCATTTTGAGAAGGTCATATCTAGACGTCCTCCTACAGGACTTTGTACAGAAGATTAGAGCTCTGTTTACAAGCTGTTTACCATAATCAAGCCTACAGGGTTCAACTCCTTCCAGCTCCACTTCCCTACTGTGAGAATCCAAGTAAGTCACTTGACCAGACCGTCCTCCTGTGGTGCCCTTGAAAAGGGGGCACTTGTGTCCAGTGGGCTTATCTGATTAGCACATTATTAAAAAAAAAAAAAAAATCAGCAGACTGTATCTTCATGATGTCTCCTCGACTTTAACATAAGCAGCTTCTTGCCATTTTAACTAATAATTCCCTTTGGTACATGATGGTTAGTGTTACACCTCCTCTTACTCTGTCTTCAGAAAGTACATCCCTACAACAGGGAGTTTTTCCCCAGAAGATTCCCCAAATCATTTAAACCACTATCCTAGGACAGTATCCAAAAAGTCTGAATCTGTCTTCTTTAAATAAAATCATCGAAACATGAGCAACATGGATTGGTTTAAAATTCAGTAGTGAGAACTGCAAGCAAAAACATTCATGTACAAGTAACACTACAAAATCAAATCTTAGAAGAAGTTGAGCCTATGTTTTAGATTCTGAAGAAGTTCTTAACTAATTAAAAAGAACAAAAGCGCTTAGTCTAAATCTGCATCTGAGACTACGTTGTGTTCTACATCACTTTTTGTAGTTTTATATTTAGAGCCAAAGAGTTTGGAAATGGTCCAGCAAAAGCTGACAACATACATTCCCCCCTTAACTCAATAGAATATTATGACAGATGCAAAACAATGAATCTGTTTACTATACAATACTGATACATTTGAGTAAAATTCTTTCTGACCTACAAAATAAATAATTATAAAAATCTTACAAACAAGTCAACATATTTACCAGCAGCAAAACATTCAGAAATGAAATTTGGTAACAAACAAATTTGTCCAGGGACATCTTCAGTGGGGGGGGGGGGGGTTAGATAAATATAAATGGGAATTAAGAGGGTAAGGGGGAGATAAGGTTTAAATGGGATGAGGATTGTTTGGGAGGAAATGTGGTAAGGGTAGGGAGGGGCTTAAGTGGTTTATTCAAGAGTAACTGGATAAGGAGTCACATTTTGGCGTGAACTTACTGCAAGTATTACGTCCCTGACGACCAGGAGGTACTATGGAGCAGGTAGGCCTTGGACTTGAAGGAACACGGTAAAGTTGGTAAGCAGCAAGGATTTGTGCATGGTTGCTACTTATTATTAAATTAAAAGGTTATGGACGTTAATATACAGATAATGTTATTATAGTTTGTGTGTGCGTGTGTGTGTGTGTGTGTGTGTGTGTGTGTGTGTGTGTGTGTGTGTGTGTGTGATGCTTAGTTAAGGGTAAGTTGCTGTCTGGCCAGTTTACTTGAGTTGCGTGATATGTGGTGTGCCTTGCCTGCGCATAGCTGAAGGTTTTTTTTTTTTTTTTTTTTTTGCTGTGTGTGATGGTTTGATGGTGGGGGGTGAGTCATTGAGTCTGTGATTCCATTTACTATAATCTCTGTGTGGGTAATGGCATCCCTTCTGCTTTGGGTATAGTGTGGCAGTCTCGGTAGGGCATCCATTAATGGCTTCTAGATACTTGGAATCAGCAGCTTTTGGATGTTTTGGGAGCGCATGATACTCTCAGGAGTGAATAGTTTTGTGAGAGGCTTTGATGTTTGTGTGTTCACTTCGGTTGGTTCATTGGTGGTGTAGTGTGTTGCAGGCTTGAGACGCTTTGAATTTCATGTTGGCTTCTTCAGTGGGCCTCTTTGGTGGTTTAGTGTTTTGTGGGCTTTGTGGAATGGATGTTTGCTCCAGGTTGTGGGGGGGGGGGGGGGGGGGAATACATGCATGCCCAATGGCAGTGGGGGACTGTAAAAAAAAAAAAAAACGTTCTTTTCGCACTGCACTGAGTTTTGGAATAAGCAGCATGGTTGTTTGGGCCAGGAAGTGCTTCAAGTAATAGTTCATTGCAGTACAGTAATAGACTCAGGACACAGATTTGCAGAATGTGCCCTTTTGAATGGTGGGTGGGACTAGTTCCAAGTTTGCTTAATAGTTGCCATTTCAGGTGTGTGAGTGGTGAGGTGCATGTGCGATCGGTTTGTTCGACTGTCCATTTTACTTCCCCATTTTGCTTAATGGTTATCGTTTTATTTTGCTCCCATCAAGTGGAATTCCCTTAGGTTTTGGTGAGTAGTTGCCTTTATTGGTGCTCCGCTTCAGCATGCGGCCATAGGGTTGAGTTTTCCATTAGATGCATGAGGTACGGTGTGTGTATATGAGTGGTGAGGTGCATGTGCAGTCAGCATTTCAACTCAGTCAGCCAAGTATAAACCCAGGGAACAAACTAACAGAATAAATGTTGGGGATGGAGTCCACAAACTACAGAAGGGAGCTTGGGACTGTTGCAGAAGGGGAAGGCAGAGATGGGAGGGTAGAATGTTAAATGCACTTAAGAAGTTAACCAGACAGCCATTTCCCCCTCTCCTAAAATTGAACAAAGGTAACTTAATATGGTTGTAAGGGCATCTGCTACCTTCACTGTGTGCATGTCCAATGTAAGGCAGATCTCACTGTTCCACTGGCAGGTGATGATAATGTTTTGTATAGTACTGCTGAAACACAGTTAGCAGCAGAGAATGTTATTTCATACAGACACATATTTAGCAAGTGCAGTTACAGTTACTAATTTTATATACTAATGTTTTAACATTTTATTAATTGTCATTGTATATCGTGTTAGTGTTTATTTATAATTAACACTTGTAGTACTGGGGTCTCACTACACAAATACACAAACAAAAGACTGTTCTAGCTCTTGAATGCCCTGAATTTGACTTGTGTTTTGGTCCATTTTACATAAAAATGTGGCTTCGGGCTTCATACCTTTCAGGAAATTCACGCTGATGCAGGACCTGTTCTATCAGCTTTCCAAGTTTGTGTGACCAGTATTTGGAAATTCCCCCACCTTCCCCCATTTTGTCCCACTGGCTTAGTAGATTGACAGATATGGTACTGCTACGTGATTGGTTAATGTCACTTTAGCATTTTAATATAGTCGAGTAGCAAGACTAACTGCCCTATCCACTAATTAGTAATAAAAAAAAGAACTGTATTACCTGCTTCAGCCCAGCACTTGCTTAAAAATGACATGGACAAAGTTTTGGAAGTAGATATATGAGCAGATTAATAAGGCATTTAGAGCAGTGGACTGTGGGTCCTACTTTAACCTCTAATAGTAGTCTGTCCAAAAGCTGTCTCTCTTTTCACAATTTTGAATATGTATCACAAGTTCTGCGGTATCTTCATTACAATGACAGCTCATCCACACTCTTGTGTCAGGGATCTCACCGGTCCAGATTTTGCAGAGGGTCCAGGTCTTGCCATGTTTTGTTTCCGAATCACGGCTGTACAGGGTTTCCCTTTTAGGGACACTTGTTGGGCAGGTGGCCATTTTTAATATGTTCCCCAGAGTAACAAGATTCATGAGAAATGAAGGTTGAAATGTTATGCAGTAAAGGATTAACTTTGTGAAGATGCTAGCAGCATTACTCATGGGGAAACTATATTGGTTGCCATTCATTATTGTTAAAAATAACTTAAATCATATACTGAAAGGCATAGTTTTGCGGAATGAGGAAAGGATAATAGGTTAATATGTAAGTAATCGGTTACAAATTCTCTGCATTGGAGGAATTGTCTTTGGATCTTTGCATGAGCCAGTCAGAGGGTACCATAGATATCTTGATCTCTGAGGACAGTGTAACTTGGGGGAGGGGAGTTTACCGATATGGTTTGGGAAGTTCTTGGTTTGCAAAATTTAGCTATTCTCACTGAGACTTGTCTCACCTCAGCTGAAATGCATGGGCAAGTATTGGGCAATTGTGTAAGGGTGTGTTACTAAGGCAGGTGCTTTATTACTGCCAAGTTTTCTTAATTCACTGACTGCCCTGGCTAAGTTTAATTCAGTGGCTTATGGTAGGTTTGCTGCATTCTTGCAAGGACGGTTTGGTAGACCTAAGCAGGTCACTGGCAGATGCTAAGGTTGTAGCTATAGTTAACAGTTGTGTTACATATGACTCCAGTTCAAAGCAGTATTGGGGTGCAGTGGCTAAGATTGCACTCTGTTGGGGATCGGGGTTGCAGGCCAGTGCAGTGGCTGTGCAGTTGATGAACAGGGTTGCCCTGGTGACACTTAAGGTTGGCTTTAGGAACTTTTAGATATATGTACCGGGAATTTACAATTTTTCTTTTCTTTTACAGGTGGGGAAAAGTAGAGTGGACATTGGTGGGTGATCTGAAGGAGGTGTGTTCAAAAGTTGAAGATGCAGGTACCATTAGATGTCTCGATTGATAGGATGGTGCAAAGGAGTCCAGGTGGGGAGCGCAAAGTGAGCAATAGTTGCTGGCCTAAAGAAAGTGGATGTTAAAGGTAATTGATTTTGATGGGGTGGATGCTCCAGTTGCTGGAGTTTATGCACAATGAGGTTACAGGTAATCTTACATTATTTGGTATTCATTAAGGCTTGTCGGACTTGGTGCGGTACTGGGGGTAGTGTGTGGATAATGCCTATAAGAGGGACCCTGTAGATTATCCTAATTGTTCCACATCTGTGGAATAAATGATCATACTATATTAAATTACAAGAGAACTTAAAACATTTTAAGAAAACTTCAGATGACTGCATGGAAAACATGGTCTCTGATGTCATCATACAGGAGTCAGCGTTGTTACATAGCCATTTGAGCTGCACACTGTTGCAGTTAACTTACTGAGAATATACATTCTAGTTAACAAAACTGAAAACTGTGCAACCAGAAAGAAATATAATGAAGTGTAATATGATTAAAAAACTAGAAAAAATAAATTACATACAAGCCTAGAATATGGAGAAAATGACATGCACTAAAATGGAAGAATTTTTGGATTTTTGGGTCAATCACACCTCACATACCTGAAAGTTAACTAGACAGAATAACAGATATGACAACTTTTGGCTAAAAGTGAAAGCAGTGAATTTGCAGATGGTCAGTAGAATTCTGAACATGCAAGTAATTCTAAAACAGTGATGCTTAAACAACTTAAAGAATGTCCCTAACTCACTGTTGTGACAAGCATTTCCTTGTTTTCTTTTCCCCTTTAGCTGCAACACTAACACAAACCTTTGTCTGCATTCCACAATACTCAAATTCCAGCAGCTTGGAGTATGCATACGAAGAATTTAAGAACAGATGCTAGTCAACTTTGCATGACATAAGTATCTGTTTATGTAGTAAAAGAAGGTAAGTTCAGTTGCCTTACAGCATATTCTAAATAAAAGTGAGGAATAAGGGAAAGGAAAGACTTGGGTGGAAGACAGATCTTAAGGTACAATCTTATTTCCTCTCCGTAGGCATTGTCTTCTAACAGCCTTGATAATATGTACATGTTTGAGTGCACACACATACACACTCTACATATTATGTACATATACATATGTGTATATTTGTGTGTGTGTGTATACACACACACACACACACACACACACACACACACACACACACACACACACATATCTACTTCAAAACATTGAAATCTCATAACACTGAAATTCAAAACATTGAGACCATAACATCAAAAACCCAAAACACTGAAAACCCAAAACAACGAAAACTCAGAACACTGAAATTGTGCATGATAACATAGAAAACAACGCACATGTAAATAACATCCCCTCCACCTATAACACCACCAAAGAAACAAACACTTTTTACTTCATTTCTGCAGGGGAGTAAGCCCCCCTGCACCCCCCACGCCCCCCGTAAATTAAATATGCCAACTCCTAGATCGCACTACAGTGGAAAAAAGTTGATTTCCTAACCCCACTGTAACATGATCACCATACAGAATGTAAACATATGAATGTGTTGCTTTCATGGAAATTAAGTTATTGTTCTGAGAAGTGCTGGGAAAAGTGAGTAGGGGAAAAATTGTTTATTTTGCCAATCTGTACTTTTTTTTAGGCCATACAAGTAAGTGATTTAGACATTATGTTATCATTCTGTATGGTGATCGTGATACAGGGAGGTTAGGAAATTAACTTTTTTCCACTGTAGTGTGATCTTGGAGTTGGTATATTAAATTTACGGGGCACATGTGGGGTGTAGGGGGGCTTGCCCCCCCCTGCAGAAACATAGTAAACAGTGTGTTTGTTAGTTTGGTGCTGTTATAGGTGGAGGGGATATTATTTACATGTGCGTTCCAGTTTTCAATAGTATGATGCAGTGCTTCAGTCTTCTGAGGTTTCGTTGTTTTGGTTTTTCAGTGTTTTGGGTTTTTGATGTTATGGTCTCAGTGTTTTGAAATTCAATGTTATGAGATTTCAATGTTTTGAAGTAGACCTATATATACACACACACACACACACACACACACACACACACACACACACACACACACACACACACACATATATACACACACACGTGTATTGATGATGAAAAACACGTGAACTTGAACACAGGAAAGGAACTTACTTCCTGTCAGACCAGAACCAAGACATGGACTCTGAAAAGCACCAAAAACAGTAGCTTACAAAATTCAGTTAAAAACTGAACAACAGTGACTGAGGGGCTTCTGCCCAATATAACTAGCTGCACTTCTTTAATGTTATCTACAAAATCACTGTAAAGGCTGCTGAGTCAACATATTTGACCCAATGTTTCTTAACTGAGAAATGAATGACATATACCTCAACCTCTACTACAAGCATACATACTAAAGCCAGCTATCACTTCACACAAATCAAACAGGAGCTCATGCAAAACGTACAGTATAACAGTATAAGTTTTTAAGACTAAAAGCTCTGTTCCTCACATAATGAAGTTAAACTGTGAAGGAAATCATGCTCGATCTTGCAACATTTAACAGTCTACTAAGGAGGAAATGCAGAGATACAGCAACATACTTCCGTGGATCAGGGAATAATTACATCATTTGCTGCCCTTCATAAAATACTTTATTAGCAATTGCCACCAAATTATATCATCCTCATCTTATACCTGCTACTCTTGCCATGGTACAAAAATTGTCAGCTCAGCACCAAGTACCATGGCACCTCCCTACAGCCTAACAGATACACCTCCAACATGAAAGCACCACATGTATTTACAAATACTACTCACTCTGAGAGCCGTCAAGGAAGCAGTCAAACTTCCAGTCCGCAGATGGTGTCTCCACCACCGCCAAGACAACAAATACCGCAATTCTTCTACACTAGAAGTTAAGCTAAGCAGCTGCTGTGCCTTCTTTGATCAGACACCTGACTTCTGGCTTCTAATTATTTCTTATATGCTCCATGGAAATGTAGTTTTTCGAAGGGGTGTTGTGTCTTATGAAACACCATTTGTTCTCCTTTCAAATACATGACAGATTAAATGATTATTTTATTCACTCAAATGTGTTTATGCATGAAAAAACTATACTGCAAGAAAGAGTTCTAAGTGTAGAAAGACTAGTGTTTGCTACAAGATGAAAAATTGTCATATGTAATGTTTGGCACTCCTTCCACCCATAACTTTTCTACTCTGCCATTTTTTGTTGGTGTTACATTACAGTTAGCAACCATGCTCGCTCAGCGCACATATTGTTACACAAAGCAGGTAACAAAATAAAAATAATGTAGCATTTAATAAGTGATGATTTTGACTCTGTAATTAACAAGTACCATTTTCTTTATGTTTGTGAACCTGGCAATAAAATCACTACCCCTCCCCTTTTTGTACTCCAAACAGGCAGTCAGGCACTGTCTCATGACTCCTATGTCATTACGCATGCCCCTACAAATTGTAAATAAAAAAAAATATAAAAAAATCGGGATTTGAAGGGGCACTCAGGTGACACCCCACTATTTTGCCCTCAAAACTGTGAAATACAAAGGAATTCAGTACAATTGAGAGGTATGTCAGTGGGTAGTGATTTTACTAAAGTGGGTTTTGAATAAAAATTAGTGTATTATGAAAGAAAATAAAGATATAAAAGAAAAGCTGGGTGATTGGCAGTAGTTATATATAGAAAAGGAAGGAGTTTGAAAAATGGGTTTGAAGTTGTTAAGAATAAGACAATAGCTTGAAAAAATATGGAAGTTTCTCTTATTGAAAAAATATCAGGGTGGGAGATACCTTTTACATTAAAGGGGTACTAATAAAAAATCAAAGGTAGTTTTGATTGTATCACATGAGGGGTAGTATATGCAGCTTTATGCCAGGATTGTCATGGGTTTTACATAGAAAAAGTGAGTGGAAACAAAGGCTTTATGAACATCTTTATGAAGTTAAGAAAATAAAAATATTAATGCTTTGTATAAGCATATTTCAGAGCATCCGTGACGTTCATTTAACTTTGTTGTGTTGTAAAAAGTTGAGACCAATCCTAGAGGTGGACTTTGGGGTTATATTTAGAGAAGAAGGAACTTTCATGGCAATTATGCTTTAATGCAGGAAGAGCCCCGGGGTAGTATGACATTTCTTCTATCGTGTTTACTTAAATTGAAAGCATATTTGAAGTGAAGGTCAGTTTTGAGTTTTATAATTTTTATAGTTTTTATTTTTCGGAGAAGTGTTTCATGATGTATTTTGTATTTAAATGCATTTTTAAAGGTTTAGGGCTGTGTGCAATTTAATAATGTATTTTGAATGATTTACCTTTAAAATTTGTGATGGGGATTTGACCATGTGATCTCAAACACATCTTATAAGTGGTAATACATTATTATTATTATGGAATTATCTGATGAAGTCTTAGTGGATCTGTGTAGGATGAATGAGCTTATTTTGCATTTACTTTATGTTTGTAATAAATTAGATTTTGGTGGTTGATACTTGGTCCTTTTGTATGTCTGCCATGCTCATTATCCAGCTTGTTACTGGTTCCTTGCTGACCTACTAACCAAACATGGACATACACAACTATTGTAAGACCCTACCAAACCCAGCCTCTATGTAGGAAACAATTCTCTACTTGATTTAGAAATTATCAACTGTTCAACCTTCTTCTCCACCATACAAGTAGTTCCACCTTCCATTAATGATCATGGCATATTATCTTTTACCATCCATCTACCTTCTAAATTACAGTCTCCATCCCTATCTCATTTTGCTTTAAAAACAACCCTAAACTTTCAAGCACTTCATAATGACCTTATCTACAGAAACTGGGCCACCATTACCTCAATCCCAGATCCATCCCTCAAAAGCTTCTCCAATTATGAAATAAATGCTTCCCACTAGTTACATGACTCTCTAGAGCCTGTCAAAATCAGTGGATCAGAAACAATCTCCTTTTCCTTTTCAGACTTAGGGATGAAGCCTGGTGCACATCCCCATAACATAGATAAGCGTTACAATGCTAAGTAATCTCAGTAAACAAGCTAACAGAATGAGTAGAGCTCTTCAACTAATTTTCACCCCAAATCATATTTAAGCAAACAAACTTTTCTGGAAAATTATTAACCAAATCACAGAACGCATTCCTCTTACTTCTCCCCAAGAACTATTGCTATACCATCCTTCTCTGGATCTCTCTCACTTAATGACTTTCTTAAAGAATTGTATCATCTTCCCACCACATCCCCCTTCACCCTATCCCCCTCCATTCTCAGAACTAGCATCATACACCCCCTATTCTACTTCAAAGCCATATCAAGGAAAAAAATCCAAACAAACTGTTCCTGACAGTATCCTTTCTTATGCTCCAGCTGGTTCTGACGGCATCCATCCCAGATTTATCTCCCTATGCAAAGACGTCCTAATGCAGCATCTAAAAGTCCCTATAAATTTCTTTACATCAAACGTCTTCAAAAAGCAAAAATCCAGCTAACATAGAGGACTTCCACTCTATTTCAGTCTAAAAATGCTCTGAAAATATTTCAGAACTCATCTACTAACAGCTCTGCAATTATTTACAAACCTACAAAATCTTTTCTCACAAACAACTGGCTGTTCTTCTGGTCATAGTAAACAAATGTCCCCATTTGACTTACCAACAACATCCTTCTAAACTTTGATAAGGGAAACTTCACTGGGAAAATGATCAACTTATTCAACCAAGCTCTACAGTAGTTTAAGAGCTTTGTATCAGACAGGCATTTAAAAAAATCAAAATAGATAACTCTCTAATTCCACCCAGTGCACTCTTATGTGCCCAAAAGATTGGTCATCTCACCCATTCTGTTCTCATTATTTATTACCTCACTCCCAGCAGACCTTTCCCACTTACCAATGATCCTTTATGCTGATGAAAGAGTGGATCTACCAATCCCACACTTCCTGCGCAGTTATTAAAACCTAGCTACAAGAAGATGTGTCCCAATTTTCCAATTGGCTAACAAAATGGAAACTACTGAAACACAAAAAATAAAAAAATCTATTCTTCAAAACCAAACAAGGCAAATAACCCTAATTAACCTGATAACCCTAGAAAAAACACCACTGATTTATAATGCTTAGGGCTAAACTAGCAGTTTAACTTCCAATATCACTTCCTAACAACCAAAAACAATACACAACTATTTTGAGCTATCAAGATCCTTCTTTTTCTCTCCACTAAAGATAGGACTGCAATTGTCAAATGAATCACTCTTTTACAACTTGAGTGTGGGTTTCCTCTGGGAGCCTCTGCTTCCAAAAAGAATTTCTCCTCCCTATAAATTTCAGTAGCCAACATCCGTAAATTTGTCACACTATCGCTTAGATCACAGCACCATTACCAGCTCTTTGCCAAAGCACACTGGCTTCCTATACTCTTAATAGGGTCTCTCCTTTTCAGACTAATTAATTCACAATCTATCCCTTTTGTTGTCAGCTGGCTAATTTCTCAGATTTCAAATACAACCTTAGATCCCTGCCTCCCAACATAACCTCCCTCCAGAACTCCAAAGCAATACTTCACTGTACTAACAACAGTTTCTACAATCCTTGGTCAATATACCTAGGATTCCTATGAAAACGTCTTCATAGGTTCATAGGTGTGTACTAGGACAATGGCCCTGGAGCCTTTACAAGCCTAGCCCATACAAGTGACCTGGCATTGTGCTGCCCAACATTAGTTCCCAGTCCCTCTATCAAGCAGGGCCACTGGAGTGATCCCCGGGGTGAACTTTCTATTTCCCATCCACTCATCAAGATTTCTCTTGAAGAGGGGCAATGAGGTGCTCTGCTTGACATGCATGGGAAGTCTATTCCAGAGCATGGGCAGTCTCTGGGTTATGAACCTGTCCCTCCAGCATGTTCTGTTGATTGTGGTAATAAGGTTGAGGTCTCTGGAGTGTGTGGCGCAGAGGGATTGGGATTTCTTTAAATGCAGTATTTCTAACAGAGCTGGGTCAGGCATGGATTTGTAAGTCAAGCAGAGATCGCCTCTTAGTAGATGATATGAGACAGAGAATAGCTGGAGTTTTTTGAGTCTGTCTGTGTAGGACATATGCTTAAGGCCTAGGATCCTCTTCGTGAGGTACTTTTGTGCCCTCTCCAGCTGTTGCAGGTGTCTAGTGCGGTACATGCCAAATGGGGCATTATACTCGATGACTGGTCTAATGAGGGAAGAGTAGAGAGAGATGATGACCTCTTTCTTCCTGGATGCAAAATCCTTGGTAATGACATGTGCCACATAGAAGGACTTTCTGAACACAGTGGCAATGTGGTGGTCGAAGGAGATAAGTTCATAGGTTCATAGGTTGGTACTAGACTATCAGCCCTAGGACCTATACAAGCCTAGCCATAACAGTTTCCTGGCTAGTTCTTCCCACATTATTTACTTCTCTGGACCCCTGTCTAGCAGGGCAACTGACATGATCCCCGGGGTGAATTTCCTATCTCCCATCCAGTCATCAAGGTTCCTTTTGAAGAGGGCCAAAGAGGTGCTCTGCTTGACATGTATGGGCAGTCTATTTCAGAGTCTGGGGAGTCTCTGGGTCAAGAAACTATCCCTCCAGCATGTTTTGTTCATTGTGATGACAAGGTTTAGATCCCTGGAGCGTGTGTCTCTGAGGGATTGGGATTTCTTTAAGTGTAGCATGTCCAACAGCTCTGGGTTGGACATGGCCTTGTATGTTAAGCAGAGATCACCTCTGAGTAGACGATACACGACAGAGTATAGATGGTCAACATATGGCATCTGCTTTAGGCCTGTGATTCTTTTAGTGAGGTATCTCTGCGGCCTTTCCAGTTGTTGCAGATGTCTTGAGAGGTACATATCAAATGGGACATTGTATTCTATAATGGGTCTAATGAGGGATGAGTACAGTGGGACAATGACCTCCTTTTTTCTGGATGAAAAGCCCTTAGTGATGAGGTGTGCCACATAGAAGGATTTTCTGACTGTTGTGGCAATGTGGTTATCGAAGGTGATACCACTGTCCACCTGTGCCCTTAAGTCTCTTATCACACTTTCGGTGTTTAGTGTACTGTCACCTATGTGGTAATTCATGGGTACATGTTTTTTCCCAAAGGGGATAACTATACATTTCTTGGCATTGAGCTTGAGCCCATGGCTCTGGCACCAAGTATCAGTTTCTGTAAGGCCCTTTTGTAGAATATCCATATCATTTGGGGATTCAATAAGGGCTCCTAGCTTGCAGTCATCTGAGAACTTTGTTAGCCAGAGTCCCTTAGTGTTGGCCAGTACTTCATCAAAGTAGATGCCAAACAAAAGCGGTCCCAAGACTGAACCCTGAGGTACTCCACTTGTCACTTGTCTGGAGCTGGATTTGGAGTCAGCTACTTTTACAGTGTGGGTTCTGTCAGTAAGTCAGTTGGCAACCCATCAAGTGACATAGGGATTAATGCCCAGCTTAGTAAGTTTATCTATGATTCCAGAGTGGGGGATAGTATCAAAGGCCTTGGCGAGGTCCAGATAGGCTGTGTGGACCACCTTACCCTTGTCCACAGCTCTGGAGACAGATTCAAAGAAGTCAATCAGGTTCAGGAGACAAGACTGGCCCTTCATGAACCCAAACTGCATGGGGTCCAGTATTTGAAGGTTGCCAATGTCTTTATTTATAAGTTCCATGATAACAAGTTCCATGGCCTTGCAGATCAGGCTCATCAGATTGATGGGGTTGTAGTTCCTGGGATCAAAGGTGGATCCTCCCTTGTGGAGTGGGATAAATGTAGCTGTGAGCAATTCAGTGGGCACAAAGCCTGAGGTGAGGCTACGATTAAAAATGACACTTAGGTGAGGTGCCAGTTAATTTTGTAGTTCGTGCAGTACACAGCCTAGGATGTCGTCTGGTCCCATGGATGCTGTATTCTTAGCTTTAGAGAGTGTGTTTTTTACCTGTGTGGCCATTATTACCAGAATCTGGCAATCTTTTGGTATTGAGATGGAGCCTTTAGGGGGTGAGAGGGGGGTGATGTTTGCACTGAATCGATCTGCCAGGATATTTGTCAATATCCTTGGGATCAGTATATTTAATGCCATTCTGTTGTAGCTCAGAGCAGATCTGAGCATTGCCATTTAGATTCTTGACATAGCTATAGAATGCCTTCTGGTTGTCTTTGGAATCTTTGGCAATTTTATTTTCACAGTCAACATGTGTCCCCAGATCTCTTATAATGCTTTCAGTGTTCAGTGGGCTCCCATTGATGTGGTAGTTAGTGGGAACTGAGTTTTTACCAAAGGGGATGATGACGCATTTTTTTACATTAAGCTTAAGGCCATGGTTTTGACACCTATCATTGGTCTCAATGATGCCTTTCTGTAAGATGTCTGCATCACTTTGGGAGTTAATAATGGCTCCCAGCTTGCAGTCGTCTGTGAACTTGGTCAGCCAGAGTCCCTCTGTGTTGGCCTGGACTTCTGAGAAGCAGATGCCAAAAAGGAGAGGACCCAGGAATGATCCCTGTGGGACCCCACTCGTGACTGGTCAGCAGTCTGACTTGGAGTCTGCTACTTTCACACTGTGAGTTCAGGCTGTGAGCCAGTTTGCAATGCACCTAGTGATATAGGGGTTAATGTCTAGTTTGGTGAGTTTATCAATATTTCCTGAGTGAGGAATGGTATCAAAGGCCTTGGCCAGCTCAAGGTAGGCTATATGAACTGCCTTACCCTCATCCACAGCTCTGGTGACTGACTCAAAGAAGTCAACCAAGTTGAGCAGGCATGATCTACCTTTCACAAAACCAAATTGCGTGGGATCTAAAGTTTGGAGATTCCCTATAGCCTTCTTAATTAGGTCCATGATGATGTGGTCCATAGCCTTACATATCAGACTTGTCAGGCTAATGGGGTGATAATTCCAAGGGTCTGTAGTCGCTCCCCCTTTATGGAGGGAGATGACTGTAGCAGTGCGCCATTCAGTAGGGACAACGCCTGAGGTGAGGCTGTGAGTGAACAGGTTACACAGATGTGGTGCCAGTTCACTTTGTAGTTCATGTAGAACATAGCCAGGAATATTGTCGGGTCCCATGGCAGCTGTATTCTTGGCCTTGGATAATGCAGCTTTAACCTGTGTTGCAGTAATGCTGGGTGCCTGGCATTCTTCCAGTATTGTGATTGGTCCTTTGTGGGGGGAGGAGAGGGATAAAGTTAGCACTGAATCTGTCAGCCAGTATGTTGGCAATATCTGTTGGCTCGGTATAGGAGGTACCATTGTGCAGTAACTCAGAGCAAACCTGGGTACTGTCGTGTAGATTCTTGATATAACTATAGAAGGCTTTGTGGTTGTTTTTAGTGTCTGCTGCAATTCTGCCTTCATAGCTGGCTTTAGAGGTTTTGCTGAGGGATCTCAACTTTTTGTTGGGGCTAATAAGGGTGTTTTTCCAGTCTTGGGTCTTCGCCTTTTTCTGCAACAGTTTCTTCCTTCTGTTGTAGAGTTTATTAATGGCAGGGGACCACCAGATTTTTTTTGGAGGAGAGCATCTTGGTTCTGTTGAGTATGGTTAGTTCCCTGCATTTATGTACGTGTTTGTACAATGCATTGGTGTATGATTTGGCAGTCATGCATCTATTTTCCATTGGCATGGGTGCTGTGAAGTTAGCCATCTCTGTTTTTAGGAGCCCAAAGTCAGCTTTGGAGAAGTTTTTCATGGTGGTTACCTTTGCGGGGGGTGTGGGTGAGATGTGGATTTCCATGGTGATTAGTTTGTAGTCGGCTCTAACCAGGGAGGAATTGACTATTGGTGTAGAGTAACAGTTGCCCATGTTCATAATAACCAGGTCAAGGATGTTGCTTCCTCTAGTAGGGGTAAGAATGAGCTGGTCCATGGCATTGGAAATGATGAATTCCAGGAAGCGTTGGGCCAGTGTATTGGTGCATGAGTAATTTTCCCAGTTGATGGAGGGGTAGTTGAAGTCACCCAGTATTAGAGTATTGGGCTGGATCCTAATAGTTTCCATGGTGCTTATGAATGTGGAGTGAGAGTCTTGGGACTTGGTTGAGGACCTATAGCAGGCTATGACCTGAATCACCATCTTACCCAATGTTACTTGTACCTGAAGTATCTCAGATGCTTTATGCTGGGCTACTGGTCTGAAGGTGTGCATATCCTTTACGAATATGGAGACACCATCACCTTTGGAACTTCGGTCCATGTTCTGGGGCTGAAAGGTGTGGAATGAGTTATAGCCTGGCAGCGCAGGGATGTTTTCTGCTGCCTTAAACCAGGTCTCCGTCACAGCACAAACATCGATGTTCTCCATTTTAAGGAGTGCTTTGAGTGAGTGCATCTTGAGATTTAGACCAGCATTGAGCAGCATGACCCTCAGATTGCATTTATTTATAGCTGTTACCGTGGTAATTTGGACTTTGGAAGATATAGGGGTGGCAAGAGCCTTAGCCAGTACCCAGAAGCCCAGGGGTGACAGATGCAGGCCATCTCTAGCAAACAAGTGAGGTCTGTTAATCATGTCATCCGAAGCAGACAGATACTGGATCCCCTTAAAATGACACCAGAAACTTAGCCAATTGTTGAAGTCCATCATTTTCTGCTTATACTGCGGTATCATTCTGGGTGATGGTAGGATGCTGCTCAGGGCTAGAGCCATACCTGCCTGGGCCACATAATCCAAGAGCTCCACCGTGTCTCTTTTCATGTAGTCCAGGGAGGTGCATCTCAGTTCATTCCCACCCACATGGACAATGACAGAGTCATACTTGTACTCGCTGTGGAGTAAACTGAGTGCATGTGTTATGTGTTGGATTCTGGCACTTGATAGACAGCTGACTGTTACCTTTTCCTTATTCAACCTAGTGAGTGGGACATCCGTGTGCCTCACTATAGAGTCACCTATGATTAGTGTATTTTGCAAGCCGTTTTGCCTTAGGGCCTTAGGTTGAGGGGCACACTGTGTAGGTGAGCTATGTGTCTTGTGGTTTTTGCTGTGTTGTGGTGGTCGAGTGCATTTCTGCCTTGGAGTTCTCTGCTGTTTGGGTAGATTTCTATTGAGAGCCTCTGCAAAGGTGAGTATGTGGTTTGTGTTTTTATGTGAGAGCTGTGATGGTGGGTGTTCTGGAGGGCTATGTGTTCCATGTGGTGTGGTGCAGGTGTTGACCTTCTCCTCTTGACCATCTATTCCAGTCTTGGTTTGAGAGTGCATGGCTTCCAATTTGGAGATATAAGTGCATCTCTCACAAGTCTGAGTGTTGGGGGGTAAGACGGGTTGTCTGTGTACATGAGGCAACTGCTACACTGCCTCAGAATACCCACGTTCACCAGGTTAATAGGAGAAAACACAGGGAACTGACCTTTAGCTATGCCAGGAGGGATGGTCATCATTACTAAGTACTGGAGCTGTTTTCTTATAAGACATCTAATGCTGATAGCACTTATATGTGCTACAATAATTGCTACAAAAAGCATGATGAAGTACTAGGCAAATAATGTAATTAAAGTGCATGAGAGAAGAGAACTAGCAAGATATAAGGGAACAATTGAAGAGCAGACTTTCTGACACTGGTAATAGTTTACTCCAGCTTAGCAGTGCTGTGTGGCGTGCAAACTCACGCAAACACGGCCGTTTAAACCAAAAAGTTGAAAGGGATAGAAAAACTGCCCAAACAGCCAATAAACAACAATTTCAGAGGTAGAAACCACTCCACTTGTGGTAGATAGGCTACATAGAGCTTACCACTCCCACTGATAAGCTGGAAGGCTTCCTTCTAACACAGAAAGGTCTGGGGAACTCAGAAACTTACAAAACAGTCCTGGATACAGGAAATCTGTATCTGGACTACTCTAGTAACAAGTAACAGGAAAGACGGGCAACAAGCTTAGAACTCTTTTCCTGGGGGGATTTGCAGAAAAAAAAAAACAGTTAAAACAGTAATAAAAATTGTTTAAATACAGTGCAAGCTATCACACTTGAGCTTGTAGCAATATTAAAGCAAATATTTAACATAAATGCAGTTAAATGAAAAAATGACTTAAATCAAGTGCAGAAAGCAGTATAATCAGAAAAAAATCAAAATGGAGGCACTTAAAGTCTCTCTTTCTCCTTTCTGTAGCTTTTGTAGTCTGCAGGATGCCAAAGCTGGATCCGCGCAGCTTAAACAAATGCAAACCCATGCAAACACGGGCTTTTAAACCAGAAAGTTGAAAGGGATAGAAAAACTGCCCAAACAGCCAATAAACTGCAATTTCAGAGCTAGAAACCACTCTTCTTGTGGTATGTAGGTTACCTAGTGCTTACCACTCCCATTGATAAGCTGGAAGGCTTCCCTCTAACACAGAAAGGCCTGAGAAACTCAGAAACATACAAAACAGTCCTGGATACAGCAAATCTGTATCTGGACTTCTCTCGTAACAGGAAAGGCAGGAATCAAGCTTAGAACTTTTTTTGTTTGTTTTTTTGCAGGAAAAAAAAACAGTTAAAACAGCAATAAAAACACTTTAAATGCAGTGCAAGCTAGCACACTTGAGTGTGTAGCAATATTAAAGCAAATACAGTTAAAATAAATGCAATTAAATGAAAAAAATGACAAATCAAGTGCAGAAAGCAGTATAATCAGAAAAAAATCAAAATGGAGGCACTTAAAGTCTCTCTTTCTCCTTTCTGTTGCTCTTGTAGTCTGCAGGATGCCAAAAATGGATCTGCAGAGCTTAAACAAGCCATATTATTCAAAAAGAAATGTAAATAACTCATATTCAGAGATGAAACTTGCTGCTGCTATAACACTGGTTCAATTACCCGACAAATTCACATATTCTTTTTATACTACCAACATTCAAATACGTTTACCAAATACACTGATGTCCAATTCTTTAACCTTAAATACACTACAGCTTTCAATCTTCTGCAAGCTTTTTACACTGTATACATAATTTCTTCAATAACTACTTCTCTGTTCCTCCACCACCTCTCCATGCTCTTTTCTTCATTTATTTATTTACTTATTTATTTGCTTTTGCTTGCTGGAAAAAATTCCGAGTGGGATAGTAACCCATTTTCAGTGGATGCCCAGAGAGAAAAGTTGCATTGTAATACAAAGGAACATTGCCATTAGAATACAACTTAAACATGAACAGTTTTATACATTAATGTTTTACAAGTGAAATATAACAATTGTATTATATATAGAATTTGTCCACAAATGTAGTGCATTATATATACAGAAATTCGTGCCTGCATATTTACTTTTCTCAACTGATATATGAGAATTCATTTTTTGTTGTTGTTGTTGGTCTTTTGCTCCTGAACTCATGAGCTCAACCTGGAAATGGTTTATAGAGGTGAGAGTTCTATTCTGGTTAACTGAACTCAATAAATAAACAAAATGCCAACAGTAAATGAATTGCCAAGGCAAATGATTATTTCCTGCTAACTAACTGTTGAATTTATTGAAATCACAGGTACAGTGATGGGAGCTGTGATCACAAGATTTATTAGGAAATCCACCACCTTAGTAGCTCATCCTCACAAGGCAGCAAACAGTACCATTTTTAAAACAACTATCCTTGCAAATTAAGGACATCTTTCTTTCAACAAGCACTCTTGAAATATAAGGACAGATGTTCTTCGTGTTTCACTGTTGCAGTCATTACATTTGGGTAATCAGTCGGCCTGATTAATAAAGTCTTGGGTCCTGCGTCAGTTGCTGTCCCTTCTTCCATGACATCAGGTCGTCAGGGGTATAAAACATGCAGCCGACGCCATTACATCAGTCTTTCTTGCCGTGCGGTTCCCGAAGCAGAAGCAGTTTGCAAGTGCTGGTCAGCCGACTCCTGAAATTTTCATTTTTGAGTTTCAGAACCGAAGTCTTCAACTTAAAGCTAAGTACCCCATTGGGGAAACTTTTTCTTGCTCCTTACCGATGTCAGTAAAAGTTAATAATTGCATTACTTGTGGAAAGCAAATACCTCATAAAGATTTTCATTCATACTGTATTCCTTGCCTAGGCCCTGACCATGACATACCTTGCTGTCAGTTTTGTTCTTTATTTAATCAGCGCACTATCCGTCATCGATATATTTTGCCTCTAAATATTTCAGTTCTCGGTTTTATTATCCAGAAATGTCGGTTAGCCATCCGACTACAGAGATTCCAAAAAAATGCAAAGATAACGACAGAGACAGGCCACCGAGGTCCAAAACTGCCGACGACACTTATTCTAAGCCAGTCGCCAGTTTGCCAATACTCAGTGAGGCACTTTCGCAGCCCCTGATACCGGCTACTTCTGATTCTCAGGCCTCTACTGAGACCCATTCGGAGTCCGGTATGCCGCGAGATACTTCAGCTATGGAACCCGCGGATGTCTCTACCTTGGATGGATCCAGAGCCACTGTGCAGGCACCGGCTTCTGAGGATGTATTCAGGCCTACAGACTTGCATATTAAATCGACATCTCCTTCATTACTAAGGCCTATATCTCGATCCATGTCTAAAAAACCAATGCCCAGGCCACATGCTCAGGCCCCTATGCCTAAAAAACAAATGATAAAAATAGCTGAAGATCTAATAACTCTAATCAGGGGTAGTCAATCCCCCCATGAGGCCTAGGGCTGAGCTTGATTATGAATCTTCTGATCAGGATTCTGTTTCTTCTGACTCTTCTGATGATCTGGATTTGTCCATACCTACTTATGAGGATTCTGATGCAGAGAATTCTATTCTCTCTGCTTCCCCTCCTGAGGATTTTTTCTTTGGGGGAAACTTTACATACTTTAAGGGAACATTTTCACTGGGAAAGCCAGGAATTTTCTGATTCAAAAAAGAGGCTTAGGGATTTCCTTCTTTGACCTCAGCATAGGCCTTTGGCTATACCTCCTGTACTACACATTGTTGATGATGTTTTCTCGGAATCCAGTTTGGCCCCTGATTCCCTGCCTCCTGCTCCTAGTAAACCTGACAGATACTACAGGGTTTCTGAGTCCCACAAGTTCCTTTCCAAATTCCTGTTGCAGATCCAGAGACAATTTCTCAGGGGCCCAAGGGCATTAAGGCTTCTACTGCTAAAAATCCTACCCCTTCTGATAGAGACTCCAGGGCGCTGGATAGATGGGGTAAAAAGGTTTATACTTCTGCAACCTTGACAATCAGAGCTTTAAACTGCCAATTTCATATGTTAAAATATCAGCAACATGTTATTGGACTGCTTAAACAGAAAATGATGTTGATTCCTGACTGTGTGGAAAATAAAGATTTACAGGACTTAATGCATTCTGCTGAGCAAGTTGGAAAACATACTTTGCAATGTGGTTTTGATTCTTTAGAGGTCTCTTGCAGGGCTGCTATTACTGGGTCTTTGCTTTGGCTTAAGGAGCAATCTTTGCCTGATCATGTTAAAGCTAAATTGTTGGATGCTCCTTTAAATCAGGACCGCCTGTTTGGCAACAAGGCTGAAGAAGTTCTTAAAAAGATGAAAGATAAAGCTAAATCTATGCAAACTGTTAAAGATTTTTTACAAGTGCAACCTCTTAGATTTAGTAGGCACTGGCTTACTAAGAATTGGTCCTTTCCAGTCCCTTCCAGGTCTTCTCAAGCCAAACCCAGACACAGCAAAAATCCCAGGTTTCAGTCCCAGGGGACTCTCAGAACTAAGCAGTGGGTGAGACCTCCACTTCCAAATCTGGAAATAACAAGACACCCCCCCCGCTATGGTAAACAGTCTCTATGACTTCCTTTTAAAATTCCCAAGCACTTACCTTTTGACCGCCCCTTTGGGGGGAAGATTGCTCTTCATGCAAAGAACTGGGAACTCATAACCCAGGACAAATGGGTTTTAAATATAGTGTCCCAGGGATACAGATTTAATTTCTAAACGTAGCCAACACCAAATGGGTGGCCAGACCTACCCCCAAATCAGTGGGCAGAGGCTCAAAAACAAGTACTTTCCCTCTTAAGCATGGGGGCTATTCAACTGGTACCAGAAGAGGAAAAGGGGTAAGGGTTCTACTCCAGACTTTTTCTGGTACCCAGAAAAGGCAAATCATGGCACCCAATACTGGACCTGTCTACTCTAAACACCTTTCTGGAGATTCCAAAATTCAAGATGCTGACTCTTCACCAATTACTTCCTATGCTAGGCAATGACGCTTGGTTGGCAACACTGGATTTAAAAGAAGCTTACCTGCATATCCCAATCAGGGAATCTTGCAGAAGATACCTATGCTTCAAAGCAGGCTGCACGCATTATCAGTTCTCTGCACTACCCTTTGGCTTGTCTACTGCACCCAGGGTATTCACAAAGTGCCTGGCTCCAGTTATTGCATTTTGTAGGCAAATAAGTATTCAAATATACCAATACCTGGATGATTGTCTAATGCAGGCAGAAAGCCAGGGCATACTTTTGAATCATCTTGCATTTGTAAAAAGGGTTCTGACTTATCTGCGGTACACCATAGATGAAAATAAATCACAACTGGTACCCTGTCAACAAATTACATTCCTGAGAGCAAGCTTGAGTACAACTTCCCAGACGGCTTACCCCACGCCAGAAAAGCAAATTCATTTGGTAACCTATTTCAAACAAGTGGCCACAAAAACCCTGCTATCTGCAAGACAAATACTGCAAGCCTTGAGGCTCATGGCCTCCTGCATTCTTCTAATTACATATGCAAGACTGCATATGAGGAAACTACAGTGGTATCTAAAAAGCCTATGGAGTCAACATTCTCACAGCCTGGAAACAATGATTCCTATCATACCATGCCTACGCCTAGAGTTCCTCTGGTGGGCAGAGGCCTGCCACCAAAACAAGGGACTACCATTCACACTACGCCCTGCCACCCAAACCCTAACAACAGATGCATCAGACTATGCATGGGGGGGGGGTCACCTGGTAGGAAGTGCATTCAGGGCAAATGGAACCCAAGTCAAATGCACCTACATATCAATCAAAAAGAAATGTTAGCTGTACAAAATGCTCTGACAGCCTTCAAGGACTATATTCTTCCAGGACAACTAATGGTAAAGATGGACAACACCACGGTTATGTGGTACATAAATAAGCAGGGGGGTAAACATTCCTACCCCCTCTGCAGACTAGCCATGGCATTGTGGAACACAACCTTGAGCTACCAAGAGCACCTACAAGCTCAATTCCTGCCAGGAAAATTAAATACACTGGCAGATGGACTAAGCAGAAACCTCATGGACCCACACAAGTGAAAACTGGAACCAAAGATTTTCAACATGTTGACAAGCGAATGGGGGAGCTCAGACATAGATCTATTTGCCTCCCCCCAGAACTACCAGTTGGACAAGGTTTACACAAGGACTCCCCACAAACAAGCCTGGAAAGTGGATGCTCTGTCCTTCAGCTGGAAAAACCTATCAGTCTGTGCCTTCCCCCCACTGCCTCTGCTTTCCAAAGTTCTACTAAAAGTCAAACAGGACAAACCAAGGATGATCTTGATTGCTCCAGACTGGCCGTGCCAACACTGGTACCCCCTCCTGTGCAGTGTGTCACAATTATCTCCATAGCACCTGCCTCAGACCCCTTCCCTGCTGTCTCAGCAGGAGAACCAAATTCTACACCCTCAGCTTCCAACATTGAACATTGCAGCCTGGCTAATCACTTAAATTCACCCTTATCATCCCTCAGCAAACCTGTGATGGATGTCATCTTAGAGGCAAGGAGACCTAGTACTAGAAAATCTTATGCTGAAAAATGGAAAAGATTCTGTGCCTGGAACCAATCTCAAGGGATGAGCACAGCAGCACCCAATTTACCTCAGATTTTGCAATACTTAACTGAGATACTTCACAAGGGCCTGTCTTTTTCTTCCATTAAAATTCACACCTCAGCCATTTCAGCTCATTATAACACAGAACCTCCCCTCTTCTCTCATCCTCTGCTCAAGCAGTACCTCAGAGGGGCCAAAAACTTGAAACCACCCAGGAGAGCTCCAACCCCTGCCTGTGACCTTAACTTTGTATTAGAGAAACTCATTCTACCTCCTTCTGAGCCAGCTGTTTTGCAGACTTAAATTTCTTTCTTGGAAAACAGCTTTCCTTTTAGCAATCACTTCAGCTAGAAGGATATCTGAATTACAGGCCCTTATGGCAGTGGAGCCTTTCATCATCTTTCATGAGGACAGGGTGTCACTCAGGACCAATCCATCCTTTATGTCCAAAGTGGTATCCAGTGTGGCTCTTAATCAGTCCATTCATTTGCCAACCTTCTTTCCCAATCCACAGAACAAAGGAGATGTGCACAAACAACTTAGATTCTACTTGGACTAGACTAAACCTCAAAGAAAATCTGAACAACTGCTGGTAGCATGTGCTGCAGAGGCAGAGGGGAAGGCTGTTTCAAATCAAACCATTTCTAAATGGATAAGCCATTGCATTAATTTCTGCTATAAGCACCATGGAAAACCTATCCCCCAGGGGATCAGATCTCACTCCACCAGGGCTGTATCTACTTCTGCAGCCTTCCTCAGAGGTGTTCCCACCAGGGACATCCTAGAAGCTGCTACCTGGAGTTCTGTCCATACTTTCACCAAGTATTGTCATTTGCCAATTTTCTCTAAATCCAGAGCTGGCTTTGCAAGTGCTGTCTTCCAGGGCCTTATAGCTGGCCCTAATGCTATATAAACTCCTCCTCCCAACCATAGCTTTGGGAATCTACCCAAATGTAATGATTGCAACAGTGAAACATGAAGAACATAGTACAGTTGTGTACACTTACCATAAATGTAGATGTTTGAGTGTATTCACTGTTGCAGTCCTGGTTACCCTCCCTCCAGCCCCCTAACTTCTTCTGGCCATACCTCTACTTTCCTTTACTATGTTTAAAAGCCTTTTTGGTGTATTTGCTTTTTGTTGGATGTATACCTTTGTGTTTTTATGTTTATTTACTCCCCATTAGGGGGGCACCTGACATCTGGGGCAAGAAAAACTGATGTAATGGCGTCGGCTGCATGTTTTATACCCCTGACGACCTGATGTCATGGAAGAAGGGATAGCAACCGATGCAGGACCCAAGACTTTGTTAATCAAGCCGACTGAGGGCAACCTGCAAGCAGATTACCCAAATGTAATGACTGCAACAGTGAATAAACTCAAAAATCTACATTTATGGTAAGTGTACACAACTGTACTTTTTCTTTCAGGAAACAGAACTGGTGCACAGGACACTAAAACAGAACATGAAGGTAATCAATTGTATGTGAAAAAAAGACACAGAATGGAGTGAAGTAAAACCACTATTACTTACATTAACATTGCAACTTTTGTAGCAGCAGTTGCAAAGGCTTATGCTGGAAGCACTTCAAGCACTTTAACCTACATATATAACACAGTGCAACTCAGAAGAAGGGAACATTAGGTGCCATACTAACTACCAATGCCATGAACAGCAAAACAAAAAATGGTTTAAAATCTTATTTAGCCATTTGCAATTGCATAAGAAGCACAAAGAACAGTATAAACAGTCATAATCAAGTAAAAAATGAGTAAATTTACAAGCAGAAATTAGTAAGATTCAACAAATACAAAACATGCAAGCAATTTGTAGGTCTGTAATTTATCATTGCAGAAACTCAGTCACTTAGTAAAGTGAAAAAACATAGGAAGTCATCATCAAATGATTGAAGCAAATTGCTTACCCTGCCCCCTTGCACTCTACTAAAGTAAGGAAGGGAAGGAAGGGCTGATGAGAGAGAGAGAGTGGGTTATGAGTTTTTTTTTTTAAATTGTGTCAGGAATCCAGATAAAACTGTAACTCACTCTGTCTAAAGCAGAATATACATGTTGTTTTTTTATTTACTTTTACAGCAATTGATGTGCAGGGTACTCACTGTATACCTCTAAGTTTTGCTCAAGCATTCGGGACATTTTTTTTAAATATTATTCTAATTCACTTAAAATGGAAGCCACTGTGGTGCAGAGGTACCGTTGTCGCCTCACATCAGGAGGTTCTCTCATTTGATTCTCGGCTGGAGTGCATTCTGTGTGGAGTCTGCATGTCCTCCCTGTGGTCGAGTGGCATTCGAAAGAAATGTGTGAATGGACGTGTCTTCATTGAAGGTTGGGCATCGGGCTGGCACCTCGGCACCATAAAAATCGACTGCCAATCATTAGCGGACCGGAGTTCCGCTGTGGCGACCCCTAACCGGAAAAGCAGGAAGAAAAACAAACAAACATTCTAATTCACTTAAAAAACTAATAGAACAACATGCTTTGCATTGACATGCATTCTCTGAAAAGTAATAAAGTATGAAACTTTAATGTTTGGCATAATTGACTCGTTTACAATCCTCTGAGATTTACCAGAAAATCATGGGCAGGGCAAAAAATATGAGTCAAAATCAGAGATATCCTGCAAATCAGGGATATATAGTAGCACCTCCACCCTCTGCAGCAGCATACATTTCTGTGTCTATTTTACCACTTTTGGTGACCACACCATATCAACAGAAGTGGCTGGCTGAGGAGAAGAGGAAGCATAGCTTTTAACTGTTCTTATTACGTGCAATGTTCCTCATTTTGAATGTTTACATTTACATGCTCCACACTATTCCACATTGAAGAGGTCTGCCACACTTTATTGTAAACTGTCATACCTCAGGAACACAACTTTCAATGGATATAAAGAAACAGTTATTAACCATGCTGTAAACTTCCTAGATTAAGTTGTAAGTGTTCCTGTGTTTCATATTTTATCCATTTGTTCCACCCTGTGTGAGAGATGGTTTTTCAAATTTTGGAGATGAAAAATTTAAGTTACAAGAACTACACAGTGGAAGAAAGTAAACAGTAGGCTGATCACTCACATTAAAGTGATAACTGGTGATGCTGGCGGTGGGACAGACCTTAGTATCTGAAAGCTCCAAGATGAAGTTCATTACTCTGATCTGATGTTCTCTTAATTTTTCTGGCAGAAAATATGATAGCTGTGTGGGTAATGGTAATAGTGCACACTGACCAGAGCACAACATACTTTATTTTTTATGGCAATGGATGGGGAGGTGTCCTACAGCAGCAAGTGGAAATACATTATTACGGATGTTACTTTATGTGGATGTTATGTGTTTCTTGTTTCTTTCTTCTCAGTGTGAAATCAGGAGTACATAGAATGCGGGTATGATTTTTTTTTTTTTTGATAGTAGGTGATGCTTAAAAGCAAATGGCAGCTACTGGATCATTTGGAGGAACGTTATCTATCAAATAATGTGGCCATTTATATTTATGTGATTTTTTTTCACAGTCAAATATAGTGAACCATCTCAGAGTGAGTACATTCCACTTGCTTGCCACATATTTGTTTTGTACCCAAACATCTTATAGGTTCATAGGTTAGTACTAGGCTAGCTGCACTTGCAGGCCAGGTTAAGACTAGCCATTTTCCCTTTTCATGCTAAAATTAACTTATCCTATTTGGTTGGAGATTGTCTTTACCCATCCTGTAGCCTATAATTATATATTTCCCCTAATGAAAATAACTGGAATCATATCATATATAATTTGAGGGGACCCATGCATGGGATAAAGCATTCATAAGCTACCTCTGTCTATCAGTAGCAAAGGGGCAGTCCTGGGATAAATTTTCTGTTTTCCTTCCATAGAGCCAAGTTGCTCTTGAATATGGAAGTGGTGAATAGAAGTTATGTACTTACCATAACTTGGCATTTGTGTTGCCCAATTTCTTTATGCATCACAAATGGGTCTTCAGATCCATCCTCAGATCCAAGCTAGCAATTTCTCAGACATAGTATCCGAGCCTCAAACTCTTCCCTCCCCCATGATGCCTGATGATGATGGGGGAGGAGGGTGGGATGTGATGCATAATGAAATTTGACAACACAGATACCAAGTTATGGTAAGTACATAACTTCTAATCCGATGTTGTCCATTTCAGATCAGAGTCCCTATCTACATAAACCTTGGGAGGACTTCAAGGAAGGATATGTCTGAGCAGCACTGAACCAATGGAGGCTCTGTTCCTGGAAATGATGTCCAGCTTGTAGACACAAATGTGCAAACTAGGAGCCATAGTCAAGACCCCAAATGATGTGGACATCCTACAGAACGGCCTCACTGAGACAGATGCCTGGTGTCAGAGCCATGGCCTCAAGCTCAATGCCAAAAAGTGCAGTGTCATCCCCTTTGGTAACAACTCTGTACCCATGAACTACCACATAGGCAGCAATCTACTTAACACCGAATGCGTGATAAGAGACCTTGGGACCCAGGTGGACAGTAATCTCTCCTTTGATAGTCACATCACCACAGTAGTCAGGAAGTCCTTCTACGTGGCACACCTCATCATAAAAGGGTTCTCATCCAGGAAAAAAGAGGTCATTGTTCCCCTGTACTCGTCACTCATTAGACCCACTATAGAGTACAACGTCCCCTTTGGAATGTACCTCACAAGACATCTGCAGCAGCTGGAAAGGCCACAGAAGTACCTCACAAAGAGGATTACTGGCCTCAAACAAATGCCCTACACTGACCGCCTCAAAAAATTCCAGCTTTACTCCATAGCATATCGCCTACTCCGAGGTGATCTCTGCCTAACATATAAAGCTATGTCAAACCCAGAGCTGTTGGACATGCTACACCTAAAGAAATCCCAATCTCTCCAAGTTACACGCTCTAGGGACCTAAACCTTGTCACCACAATAAACAGGACATGCTGGAGGGATAGATTCCTGTCCCAGAGACTTCCTATACTCTGGAACAAGCTACACATCTATGTCAAGCAAAGTTCTTTATTAGCACTCTTCAAGAAAAATCTTGATGAGTGGATGGGAAATATGAAATACACCCCGGGGATCACTTCTGTGTCTCTGCTGGACAGTGGCACAGGAAAATAACTTTCTTGGGTGGCGTAGGCTATGGAACTTTGCTGGCTAGGCTTACATAGGCCCTTGGGTTGATAGCCTAGTACCTACCTATGAACTTATGAACCTATGTATGGGCTTTGGACCAAGTAGCTGCAGCACCGATTTCATGAATTGGCGTTCTAGCAGAAAAAGCTGAAGAGGTCAACACTGATCTGGTGGAACTGGCTCTAACTGGCCAGGGAAGTTGATTACCTTGCTGAGAATAAACTGAGGAAATACATTCCATAATCCACTTAGCTAAAGTAATCTTAGAGACAGCCTGGTCCAACTTGTTTGGCGAAAAGACAACAAACAACTGCTCTGACTTTCTATGAGGTCTAGTGCTATGTAGGAAGAAATGTAACTGTCTGTGAATATCCAAGGAATTAACATATATTCACATGTATTGCAGTAATTGGGAAAGAACAAAGGTAAATGAATGGTCTAGTTCATGTTCACCTCTGAAGTGACCTTTGGAATGAAGGAAGGATTCATCCTAAGAGAAACTCTACCCTTGAAAAAAGGTTATGTATGGTGGTTGAGAAGACACAGCCTGCAATTCTAAAACTCTTCAGGCTGACATAATAGCCACAAGAAAGGCCATTTTCTATGACAAATACTTCAGCTTGCAAGAACTAGCAGGTTAAAAGGGTTTCTGGGTGAGACCTTGGAGTACTAAAGTAAGATCCCAAGGGGGAGAAGCATCCTTGACTGGAGGTCTTAGGTGAAAAACCCTTTTAAGAATGTCCAACAGAATTTAGAAGAAGAAAGGACAGAGGGAAACCCAACTTCCTTCCCAACATGGAAACTTGTGATAGCCTCAAGTTGCACCTTTTTTGTAGAAAAACTAGCTCCCTTATAGAAAAGCAAACTTAAAAACATAAGGACATCCAAAACTGAGGCTGAAACGGGGTCTATATTCCCATGTGAAGCCCAGATGGAAAACCTTTTCCATTTGCTACAATACACCTTTTTCATGGAGGGCTTTTGAGAGACAAGGATAATGTCACAGACAGGTGAAGGAAGCCTGGACTTTAGCAAGATTACTGGAAGTAGAAAAAACAAGTGGTTAGTTTGAGGGACCAAAGATTGGAGATCTGTCGTTCTGTCAGATGTGAAATGAGATCCTGGGATCCAGTATCTATGAAGGATATTTGCTTTGAGACCACAAAAAAGGGAACCATATGTGATGAGACCAGTGAGGGGCAATGAGGATAAGATTGGTCTTCAACCGGCTGGCTTTCTGTAAAACTTTGAGTATCGGGAGGATTGGAGGATGAGCATACAGGAGACCTGGAAGCCAATCATGGACTAAAATATCCCTGGGTGACTCCCCTGCAGGGGGGATCAGAGTGAAGTACCTGCTGCACTTGTTGTTTAGGGGAAGGCAAATAGATCGCAGCAAGGTTGGCCCCCATAGCTGAAAATCTCATTCTCTACTGACTGATTCAGGGACACTCATAAAGACTCAAAATGGACCTGCTCAAATTATCTTCCAGAATGTTGAATTCTCCCAGGAGGCATGTTGCAATGAGAAAATGGTTCAAAGCAATCACTTTCTCCCTGACCCTCATGGTCTCTCTGCACAGTGAGTAAGAATGTGTTCCTCCCTATCTGATGATGTACCATACCACTGACATTTTGTCTGTCAAGATTGCAATCATCCCCAGAGGGAGGAAGTCCTGAAATGCTTGCAACGTGAGGAGGACTGCCCTCATCTCCAGGACGTTTATGTGCAATTTGGTCTCTGTAGGGGACCATGTGCCTTGGACAATCCTTCCCTGAAGATGCCCCCCCACCCCAACAGGGAGGAATCTGTGGTCACTGTGGCTGAAGGGGGAGGACAAAAGGCCTGCCTAGATGAAGATCATTTCTGAGCATCCGCCATTGCAGGTGACATCTGAAAATTGGAGGGTTGATAATAGGTGACACCGGATAGACCACTGAACCATCAGAGTCCACTGGAGAACTTGCACGAAGAACCTGGCTAGAGGCACCAGAAGGATGGCAGCCAACATGGAGCCCAAGGGTCTATATTAGAAGACCGAAGACGATTCTTTTGAATGCGTCTTGGTCAAACTTAAAAGGCTGAAAATGCAAAATATCGAAGCGGCTGTTAAGCAAATTCTTTCCCTGGGAAAGAATTTGCTTGGCCGCTTCAGTACTTTGCCATTTTTGGCACTGTAGCGCGGTCTCAGAGTTGGTATATTTAAGTAGGGGGAGTGTGGGGGGTGAAGCGATTTTTTTCCCTTGCTTCATGAGTGCTGAAAGGGCCTGTCAGAGAAGGGTTCCCTGAAGCCCTGGTTCTATGGAATCCCTCTCCCTCTGGGGTGACATCTACCATTGAATACTCTCCCTCTGCCTCTGGAAGAGGATTCATCCTGCAAATCAGGAAAGGCCCCTTGGGATTTGCAGGACCACATCTTCTTCCCACTCCGTTGGTTCCTGGAAAAGGTCCATTGGGGGGAAGAAAATTTGATCCTTATGACAGATAAAGTCTTGCTGTCCTCTTTGCTGCAGGTAAGAGTCTTCTTAACCAACAATCCAAACAAACAGGAACTGTCAAAGTGGGCATTAATGAACGTCACTTTGAAGGGCTCTACAAACCCTCACAGTCTTATCCAGGCATGTCTCCTGAGGGCTACACCTGATCCAGCCACTCGAGAGGTTCCCTCCGCCACATGGAAGATTAGCCTTATCAAGGAGTTAGCAATTGAAGCCATAGTATTCAGCTGTGTGGAAACCTTTCCTCTGACAGCAACTGTGCCAGAGATGTGAAAGTTCCTTCACCAGGTCTCTCTGGAGTCAAGTGAAGTGTGTCAGGTAATTCAGTGCTCTCAGCAGAAAGTAGCTGAGGCATACATCCACTTCTCATGTCTGTCCAAGGCCCAACAGTCTTTGTTCGGGGGTGGGCAGTAGAGCTCTGTTTGGCAAGCTCTTTCTTGGTGGCTGCTGACACCACAATGGCATCAACTGGGACACCTTTACTCCAGAAAGGATGATCCAGAGGGAGACTAAGGTACTTATCTGGGTGCTTCAGAATTGGTTCCATGGGTCAGGCTCCTTCCAAGCCCAGTGGGCGATGAGGTCAACAAGTTGGTCTGCCGGTGGGGTCACCCAGGATGTAGATGGTGCTATCCAGAACACCTCCAGGAACACTGATTCCTTAGAGGAAGAGGGTTGGTAAGACCATCCACCCTTATGTTTCAGGATTTTTAAGATATCTCCAAAGGAGACATCATCAGGTGGAGATTGGGGGTCCCTTCCCCTTCACCAAAGTTGGTGTTCTCTGTCAAAGACTCCAAGGGGGGAGTCAATGTGCTTCCTCTTGCACTGATGCTTCCAGGGGAGCTCCTCCCCAGGGTACTCGGGGGAGGACTCGGAAGACAGGGGAACCCTTGCTGAGGGGTCAGCTGGAGGCTCTCCGGGAAGGCTGACCATGAATCGGACAAACAGGAGCAAAGCTTCAATCCACAGAGGATTGGGAAGGGCCTGGCAGGGGAAAGACCATGTCTTAAGGTGTCGAGAAAGCCCTCTCTGCTACTTGGAATGGAAAGGATGCTGGGGGTGCCTACCCCCCCACACCCCAGAGGTCGAATTCCTTAAGGGAGAAAGAGATGAGACCATCCCGGATCCAACATCATCAGAGGGCACCAGACCTGAGATATCAAAGGCTGAGGCCCCCAGAGGAAGGTCAAGGTTGGAGCAAACACCAACTCTGAGGATCCAACGTCAATCCCTCAGATCCGGGACCCACTCTGCTCTGACAGAATCAGAGCCAGTCTGTCCTGGGACACTATTGTTGGTGGGGAAAGGAGTATCCTATGATCCAACACCAGCTCACTTGGGATCTCCAGGCCCTTGCATCTTTGAAGCTGAGAGGATCGGAGGTGGAGGCTGAGGTATTGAGGTCAGAGCTCACATGGATCCAGCGTGGGTTGGAGAAGGCAAAATCCCCAGCTGGATCTGGACCTTGAGGAAACTCCTCATCATACAATCCATATCAGAATGAGAGAGCTGAGAGAACCAAGAGGATGGGGAAGAATGTGTTGACCTTCCCGGTGATAATCTTGTCTGGGCAGTCAAAGTGGGGGAGGGCGGACTTGCTCCAGTGCAGATTACGACTCCCGAGACCTCGATTCAGGTGGGTGTGACACAGAGTTCACTCCAGAGATGAGGAGCTATGTATCCCAATGACCTCCGATGGCCCCGAAAGGCTGCTCAGACCCAAGGTCAAGGGATCCAGCAGGGTAGGAGGTCTGGTCAGTGCTGACTCCCCGGGATCTGTGGGACCTCTTGGATCCAGAGAAAAGTGATCCGCAGATGGATCCGATGTGGACAGATCCAAAAGTTTCCTTCATTTTTCAGAAGCAGAAGCAGACATTCCCAGGGAAGCAGAGGGGGTTTGCTTCTTTTGGGAAGGAGTCTGGACTAAAGAAGAAGCCCTAGAAGCCTTCTCAAAATGAGCTTATTCCTCATATCAGCAAGGGCCTGGGGACTGAAGGCCAAGCAAATGTCGCACAGCATCTCCAAGTGTCCTGGACTCAAGCAATAAATGCACTTCTTGTGGGCATCAGATTGGGGAATCTTATGCCCACAAAAGGCACACCTCTTAAAACTGGAGGGTTTCTCTGGTGGGTCTGACATGCTGCCAGGTACTCACACAAATGCACTCTCAGATACTAGCCACACACTAACTATAACTAACCCCGGGATTCATGAACGGTAAATCTCTCTGCAGGAACAGTGTATTAGCTCCTGCACTGAGTTCGACCGCAGAGCGATTCAGCAAACAGCTTATCTGATATGCATGAGCCTGTCTACACTGTTCCTGCATTGAAGACCGTGCTGCGTGCTAATCACCTCATTTGCTGGTGAAAACCATGCAAATGAGGTGAATTAGCGATTATAGGTTCATAGGTTCATAGGTTCATACTAGGCTATCTGCCCTAGGGCATTTATAAGCCTAGCCAGAGTGTATGTGGCTTACACCACCCCTTAGGATGAGAATACTACGCCCTTTTAGGGTTTAGTTTACTATGCCTCTGTCTAGTAGTGACAAAGAGATGACCCCCGGGGTAAACCTACGATCTCCCATCCACTCGTCGAGATTTCTCTTGAATAGAGTCAGTGAGGGGCTCTGCCTAACATGGACTGGGATTCTGTTCCAGAGTGTAGGGAGCCTCTGGGTTATGAATCTGTCCCTCCAGCACGTTCTATTTATTTCTGTGTTGAGGTTTAAGTCACTTGTTCTCGTGGCTCTGATGGATTTGGATTTTTGAGGTGGAGCATGTCCATTAATTCAGGATTGGACATGGCCTTGTACGTCAGGCACAGATCACCTCTGAGTAGGCGGTATGCGACTGAATAGAGCTGGAGCTTTTTCAGTCGGGCAGCATATGACATATGTTTAAGACCCTTTATCCTCTTGGTGAGGAACTTTTGGGGTCTTTCCAACTGCTGCAGGTGTCGGGTGAGATACATCCCAAATGGGGCATTGTACTCAATCATTGGCCTGATAAGAGAAGAGTACAGGGCACAATGACCTCTCTTGATCTAGATGTGAAACCCTTCATGATAAGGTGGGCAATATAGAAGGTCTTCCTAACCACTTTGGCAATGTGAGTGTCAAATGAGAGGTTACTGTCAACCTGGGTCCCTAGGTCCCTGATTACCTCTTCCGTACTTAATGGATTACCGCCTATGTGGTAATTTGTCGGTACCTTGTTTTTCCCAAAGGGTATGACTATACATTTTTTGTCGTTTAGCTTAAGGCCATGGCTCTGGCACCAATTATCCGTTTCTATGAGGCCTCTCTGAAGGATGTTTGTGTCCGCTGGAGTATCAATTATGGCCCAGTTTGCAGTCATCTGTGAACTTTGTCAGCCACAATCCTCCTATGTTTGCCTGTACCTCGGAAAAATAAATGCCGAACAAGAGGGGTCCCAGGACTGAGCCCTGTGGGACACCGCTTGTGACTGGCTTAGAGTCTGACATAGCTCCAGCAACTCTGACCCTGTGGGTTCTGTCCTTGAGCCAGTTTGCAACCCATCTTGTGACATATGGATTTACATTTAAGCTGGTGAGTTTGTCTATGATGCCCGAGTGGGGTATTGTGTCAAAGGCTTTTGCAAGGTCAAGGTAGGCTGTGTGAACTGCCTTACCCTCATCAATGGCCTTAGTGACTGTTTCAAAAAAGTTGACCAAGTTCAGAAGGCAGGATCTGCCCTTGACAAAGCCAAATTGTGTAGGATCCAATGTCTGTAGGTCCCCAATGTCTTTGTTTATGAGTTCCATAATGATCCTCTCCATAGCTTTGCAGACCAGGCTCGTCAGGCTTATGGGGCGGTAATTTCCAGGGTCCGTAGAAGCACCGCCTTTGTGAAGTGGGACCACTGTTGCCGTATGCCACTCTTTGGGTACGTATCCTGTGGTAAGGCTAAGATTAAACAGCAGCCTTATGTGTGGGTTTAGTTCCTCTTGGAGTTCATGTAGCACACAGCCCGGGACGCCATCCAGTCCCATTGATGCTGTGTTTTTAGCTTTAGAGAGGGCGGCTCTCACCTGGGCATCTGAGATGTTAGGGAGGCTGCACTCTGCTGGGATAGTTATTTCTCCTTTTGGGGAGGGGAGGAGAAATTTGCACTGAACCTGTCTGCCAGAATGTTGGCAATGTCAGTGGGTTCAGTGTATTTTGTGTCATTTTGGACTAACTCTGAGCATATCTGGGAGTTTCCACCCAGGTTTCTAACATAGCTAAAGAAGGCCTTGTGATTGTCTTTTGTGTCATTTGCGATTTTTCTCTCAAAGTTGGCCTTGGATGATTTTATGAGTGATCGTAGTTTTTTGCTAGTACTGATCAGAGATGCCTTTCCTTTTAGGGATTTTGCTCTGTCATGTAGTAGCTTCCTCCTTCTGTTGTAAAGTTTGTTTATGGCTGGGGTCCACCAGACCGGTCGCCTGCCTTTGGGGGAATGGGTCTTGGTTTTATTTGGGATTGCATGATCTATGCATTCTTGAATGTGCCCATAGAAGGCATTTGCAAGGGATTCAGCAGTGTGGGTTGTGGTTTCCACTGGCCCAGGGGCCTTGAAAGATACCACTTCAGTCTTAAGAAGTGTGAAGTTTGCTTTTGAGAAGTTCTTCACTGTGGTCTTTTGTGCAGGGGCTGGGGGCGGGATGTGGATTTCCAGTGAGATTAATTTATGGTCTGATCTTACCAAAGAGGGATGTACTTCCGGTGTGGAGCATTTTGTCCCCATGTTTGTGATGATCAGGTCTAGTATATTGTCTCCTCTTGTGGGAATGGTGACTAGTTGTTCCATTGCATTTGAGTTTATGAATTCTAAGAACCTTTGGGCTGGAGTGTTGGGGCTTGAGTAATGTTCCCAGTCTATGTTTGGGTAGTTGAAGTCTCCCAAAATGATGGTATTTGGAGAGACATTCATGCTCTCCAGTGTCTTCAGGAAGGCTGTGTGGAGTTCCTGAGTTTGAGAGGGTGGTCTGTAGCATGCTACAAACTGTAAGGCAGTTTTGCCTATGGTTAGTTGCACCTGGATAGCCTCCGATGCTTCGTGCGTTGCCACTAACCTGGAGGTGTGGGTATCTTTGATGAAAATGGATACTCCCCCTCCTTTTGTGGTTCTGTCCAAGTTTTGGGGCCGGAAAGCATGATATGAGGTAAAACCTGATAGTGCTGGGGTGCTCTCAGGAGCCTTGAACCAGGTTTCAGTCACTGCACAGACATCGATGTTCTCCATACTGAGAAGGGCTTCGAGGGCGTGCATCTTGAGGTTTAGACTTCTGGCATTGAGCAGCATTACCCTTAGTTTTTTCCACTTGTGTTTTCTAGGGAGGTAGGTTTGTCATTTGTGCCTTGCCTAAAAAAGGCACTATGGGGGTGGCAAGAGCCTTGGCCAATATCCGGAAGCTCAGGGGTGACAGGTGCAAACCATCCCTTGCGAAGCAGTGTGGCTTGTCAAGCATGTCATCCCAAGCAGACAGACACTGGATCCCCTTAGAATGACACCAGTAATTAAGCCAATTGTTAAAACTGATCATTTTGTCTTTGTACTGTGGCATCATTCTTGGTGAGGGTAAGATGCTGCTCAGGGTCAGGGTCATACCGGCCTGGGCTACATAATCAGAGAGCTCATCTATGTCTCTTTTCATGTAGTCCAGGGAGGTACGTCTCAGGTCGTTTACACCTGCATGTACAATGACTGAGTCATATTTGTACTTGCTGTGGAGTGACCTGAGTGCTTGTGTTATGTGGCGGATTCTAGCTCCCGACAGGCAGCTTACTGTGACCCTCTGGTGAGCGGGACGTCAGTGTGCCTGACTATGGAGTCACCTATTACAAGTGTGTTTGGCATGTTGTTTGGCCTTAAGGGCTGTGACTGTTTATCACACTGACTTTGTGAACTATGTGTTGCATTTGCTATGTCTTGAGGTGGTGGTTGCTTGGGTGTCTGCTTTGGAGGCCTCTGTTGTTTTGGTAGATTTTTAATCAGCGCCTCCGAGTATGTTTTTGTGTGTTTATGTGTTTGGTTTGCAGTTGTGATAGTTCTATGTGAGACTGGGTTTGTGGTGTGCGTGGTTACCTTCTCCTCCTGACTGGTCTTGCCAGTACTGAATTGAGAGAGCTCAGCCTCCAGTTTGGCTATATAGTTGCATCTCTCTCATATATTTGTATTTGTTGGAAGGAGGAGAGGGTTGTCTGTGTACATGAGGCAATTGTAACATTGCCTCAAGATTCCCAGATTCACCAGCTGAACAGGAGAGGACGCCAGCAACTGACCCTTCGACATGCTAGAAATAGTGAAAAAGATTGCTGTGTAACTGAGTCAGAAAGGACCTATAGGGAAATGGGTATTCAACAGAATTTAGGTGAATGAAGTACTTTTCGTTTGTTTAAGAGTGCTTTACCTGTATACAAAATGCTTTAGGAGCAAGTGCTGAGCTTTTCAGATAGAGTATAGGCTGTTTAGATTGCAAGTAGAACAGTTCTAAGGGAAAAATTGAAGAGCAGACTTGGCGGAGCCAGAAAAAGTTTAACCTTGTTTAACCGGTGCTGCGCTAAGCGCACGACCACGCAAAGCCGTGCAAAGGCGGATTTTAAGCAGTGAACTACAAAAGAGCTAGGAATGGTCCCAAACAACCAATTACTAACAGCTTCTTGTGCTGAGGTCACTTCCCCCAAGGATAGGTAGGCTGCTCAAGGCTCCCCACTCCCACTGGTGAGCAAAGAAACTTCCTTTTATCCAAGTAAGGTAATGGACAACACAGGAACTACACCACAGCCCAGAATACAGCAATGCCTGTATACTGGTCTAAACTAGTCGAAAAAGGCGGGAAAACAAGGATTTTTTTTGTTTGTTTTTTTGGGTTTTTTTGCAGAAATACACAGAAAATGCAGAGACAGTGATAAATTAGTTACACAGGCTAGCACACTTTAGTGGGCAGCCTCCACAGTTCAATTAAACAAACAAACAAGCAAACTTTCGACTAAATTCGACTAAATGTAACTTTAAGTGCAATTTTTAAAATAAATGCAGTAATCAGTAAAAAGACAGTTCAGGCTAGTTTAAAGTAAGCAGCAGAAGCTATTTTCAGTGAAAAAAAAGCAAAGATACTTAAATCCAGAAAGTAGTCGCTTTTTCGAGTTCCTTGCTGCTAGGACCACTCTGTAAACCCACGTGGAGCTTGTCTGAGCAGTACAGCCAGAAAAAAACGCCCAGAGGCGGATTTTAAGCAGTGAACTACAAAAGAGCTAGGAATGGTCCCAAACAACCAATTACTAACAGCTTCTTGTGCTGAGGTCACTTCCCCCAAGGATAGGTAGGCTGCTCAAGGCTCCCCACTCCCACTGGTGAGCAAAGAAACTTCATTTTATCCAAGTAAGGTAATGGATAACACAGGAACTACACCACAGCCCAGAATACAGCAATGCCTGTATACTGGTCTAAACTAGTCGAAAAAGGCGGGAAAACAAGGATTATTTTTTTGTTTTTTTTTTTTGCAGAAATACACAGAAAATGCAGAGACAGTGATAAATTAGTTACACAGGCTAGCACACTTTAGTGGGCAGCCTCCACAGTTCAATTAAACAAACAAACAAGCAAACTTTCGACTAAATTCAACTAAATGTAACTTTAAGTGCAATTTTTAAAATAAATGCAGTAATCAGTAAAAAAACAGTTCAGGCTAGTTTAAAGTAAGCAGCAGAAGCTATTTTCAGTGGGAAAAAAAAGCAAAGATACTTAAATCCAGAAAGTAGTCGCTTTTTCGAGTTCCTTGCTGCTAGGACCACTCTGTAAACCCATGTGGAGCTTGTCTGAGCAGTATAGCCAGAAAGCTGCCAGGTCTCTGTGTAGGAACAGTGTTAGTGCAGAAAAGTGTTCAGTTACTAACTGAACACATTTCTGCAAAAAAGAAAATGGAGGCATGACAGCACAAATAAAAACATGAGCACACATCTGTAGGCATGCCAATGGCAAAATATATGGCAATTGGCATGAATAAATGTTTAATTTTTTTCTAAAATAACTTTTTTTTTTTTGTGGCCGATGTCGGCCATTTAAGCATAGCGCAGCGGCATACAAACACGATAGCACCAAAAATAAAATAAAAAAATATGAAAACCCAAGTTTAAAGAAAATATGCATTTTGCCATTATAGTCGCTGACATGCAGAGTCACAACAATACCATGGGAGAGTGGTTGTCAAGAGGAAAGGCAAATGAGGGGAAATTTACTGAATCACAAAATATTTTAAGTCCAAAACTTGCACCTAACCGTGTAGGTGCTAGAACAGGATCGTGTAGGCAGGAGGAGCAACTTACATGAAAAGGGGATGTGTTATGCTTGGTGTGAGCACATTGGAGCACTGTTGCCCAGGTTGTGCTTAGTTAAGCCCAGCTAAGCAAGGGGGTTTGTCTGAGGCTGTAATATCTTACACAATGAAATGAAAAGCGTGTTCATGTCCAGGAAGGGACATTTCTGCTAAAACGTGGGTTTGTGCAGCATGCACTGGGACTTAAACAAAAAAAAAAAAAATACAGGAAATGGCAGCACTGTGTATATGTGAGCAAGGGGGTGTGTCCGAGGCTATATAACCTTGTTTACCTTGCCTAAATGGGTGTGCACAGCATGCATCGAGATTTAAACCACAAAAATAAAAAAAAAATACAGGAAATGGCAAGTGGAACAAGAAAAAAAAGGTGAAATAGCAGAATAGAGGCACTCAAAATACAAGTAATAGAGCTTGCAGGTAGAATGTATCATACTAAGCTAATCACACAGGCAGCATCTGGAGCACACCACTATAAAGTATGCAGACACCTTTCCGTCTGTTTTTTCTCACAAACTCTACACCACCGGTGTACACAGATGGGGAAATTTTACATGACAAAACTAACAAAATGATCGGGGCTGCTGTCACTCTCATACGTCAGTATGTGCAAGAGGCTGAGGGTGGTGAAGAGGACAATGCTGACAACTGACTTATGAGGAGGAGGAGAAGAGTGTTCAGACCCAGGGTAACCTACTAGGGCTACATGATCTGGAGATAGTAGAGCGCTACAGGGTGGACAGGGACATACTGCAGCAAACTGTGAAGCTGTGCCAGCCTCGCCTCACATCCAGAACAAATAGAGGGTAACTCATCCCAGCGTATTCTGGTCATTGCAGCAGATGTCAATGGGCATGTTGGTGAAGGGAACAGAGGGGATAGGGAATTGATGGGTATGTATGGTGTTAAAAGGAGTGGAGATGGTGAGATGGTAGTGGATTTTGCAAAAAGGATGAACATGGCTGTGGTGAATACACACATGGGTGACATACAAGAGTGGGGCAAGATGCACACAGGTGGAATATATCCAGTGTAGGAGGGCTAGTTTGAAGGAGATTGGAGACTGTAAATTGGTGATGGGGAAAGTGTATTTAGGCAGCAGAGAATGTTGGTATGTGAGATGATGTTGGTGGTCGAGATGAGGAGGAGTGTGGAGGCAGCACCAAGGATCAAATACTGTGAATTTGAAAAGTGTGCTTGTGAGGTGGAGTTCAGGGAAGAGTTGAGACAGGCAGTGCGTGGCAGTGACAATCTAACAAATATCTGGTTAAGTACAGCAGAGCTGGTAAGGGAGACAGATAGATGGGTGCTTGAGATGACATGTGTATGGAGGAAGCAGTACAAAGACACCTGTTGGTGGACTGTGGAAGTACTAGACAGTATACAGAGACAGAAGTTGGGGAAGAAGGAGTGGGATTGTCAGAGAGATGAGGAAATTAGGCAGGAGTATGAGGAGATGATGTACATGGCAAAAAGAGAGGTGGCAAAGGCCGAGGATGGGCATATGAAGAGGTCTATGAGAGGTGGGACACTAAGGAGGAATGACAGGAATTGTACCGATTGGCTGGACAGATGCACTGGGTTAGGAAAGATGTGCAGCAAATACAAATCCAAGCAGAGCAACTGAAAAGAAGGTCTCAACTCCTTAGTTACGTAAAACACAATTTATTCCACAAAAGACTCCAAAACGCCCAACACATTAACGCTGTTCACCAAAATCCTGTGTTTTCGTTTCAAATGACTTCCTCAGATGAAAAACTGAATGCATACCTATAACACACCCTCCAATATATACCCTCTATCCCAATTAACTAATAATTAAAACAATTAAATATTTATTTTACTTCATCAGCTTTAAAATATGCTTATTAATAAAAATATACACATTTAACTATTTAAATATAACATACACCAACTTCTTTAAAAACTGCATCAATAAAACATACATTTTAATACCAAATTAAAATACTTTTCAAAGGTACACTTTAAAACACATCCTTAAATTTTCAAAATTAATGAACAATAGCACCATCATGTGTTGAGAAGAGGTTTTGAACAATTCCAGCAGACAAGTATAAAAAACAGATATTTCTTTCTAACTAAATATATAAAAGGTTTAAAGACTTAAAGTTTTGCTGCTCTCATCTTTAAAACTGGGGCCAGGGAAACTGCATCATTCAAGCCTGGAAACGTAATCGCTTGCAGGGATAGTTGCCACAATAATTCTTTATATTATATAGACGTTTCCCATGGGCCACCCCTTGCATCTTTTTGCACCACTTCTAGGGAAAAAAAAGCTAAACTTTGCTTCCTGGCAACTTTTTTTATGCCTATACAATGCATTATTTGTGCATTTAGTCCTAATCTCATAATTATGCTCGTATATTCTATTTTTTAACTTCCTTTCCGATTTGCCCACATAAAATGCATCACAATGGTCACACAACGCCAAATATACTATTCCACTACTGTCACAATTTGCAAAATATCTACTCTGAATTAACCTATCCCTATTACCAATGTATATGGTCTCCTTTGTGCATATAAATGGGCACTGAGAACAGCGACCACATTTGAATGTTCCTACTTTCCCCTCTCAGCATATATTTACATCACTTTTACCCTCCAAAATTGTCTTTAAACTTTTGCCCCTTCGATAAGTACATCTCAGAGGCTTTTCAAAGATACCCTCAAGGTCCGAAAACTTCCCAAACCTATTCCATTCTTCTTCTAAAATTTTTCTTATTTTAGCAGCATCACCATTAAAATCCACAACAAAATTGCTTTCTCCTTCATATTTATCAACTTTTAATTCTACCCTGTTCAGTCCTACTTTGTCTCCCAAAATGGGTTTAAATTTATCCTGTCTTGCTGTCCTCACCTCATTCTAAGTCATATCCACCAGGTCAATGGGGTAACCCCTTTTTCTAAACATTTCACGCAACAGCCTACACTCGATGTCAAATTCTAAAAACTCTTCCCACCACTGCCACTCAATTGTCTCAAACTACCTCAGTTACCTACAACTCACCATTGCCCACAAATGTATCTATAAACCAGAGAACTGTTGTTCTCTCTATATATCCTTAAAGCCCTACAAACCCAAACGCCAACTCAAATCCACAAACCAAAACCTTGTTCAAGTCCATAAACCTGCTCGTCCCCCAGGCCAGCTACTTCTCTCCTACTCCACAGCCAAACAATGGAACTCTCCCCCCTCCTTCGCAGCCTTCCTAACCATAAAAATTTCAAATCCCAACTACAATGTCATCTATCAGCCAAATGGAAATGCCCTTGCCAAGCCCCAACATAACATTTCATCTGTACTCTCTCTATCCATTTTAATCTGCCTAAACTAAAAGAACTAGTAGCTTTATATCAACTCATAAAGAGCTCTCCTCTCTCAAATAACTCTATGCATACAATCACTTTTGCCCACCACTATGAGCTAGCTACCTTGTATTTAAATGTTTAACTCACTAGAGCTCAGTGCATACTGTATTGCACACTCAGAAATGTCAGTATATGTTCTGCACAAATAATTTTTTCTCTCTCTTTTTCCTTTGCAACTTGCAATAGGTAACTTAATATTATACAAAGCTTTTTTTTTTTTTAATTGTAACAAGCAATTTATAATTTAAATTGTTAACTCTAATATGTTAGAGCTTTTCTCCCCCGGCCTCCACTGAAAACAGACTCTTCTTGGCCCAGTGGACTTCCCCGATCATCAAACCTAAAATAAAATAAAATAAATTGACCAGTCACAGCATGACATGATGGGCAAGAGTAGCAAAAGTTGGGTAATACAGGGAGGTGAGGAGTACTGGTCAGAAGTATGGTTTTATTCATGGAAAGGGCAGTACCGATGTGACGTCTGCTCTAAGACTGGTACTGGTGGAATACAGGGAAGGTCAAGAGTTACTCTGTGTCTCTCTTGCTATAAATGCATAATACTATAGTGCAGTAAACTAGTTAGGTAGTGGTTTGAATCTCAGTCTGGGCAAATTGAAAAGTGTTCCTGTTTGTGTACGAGTGTGTGTGTGTGTGTGTGTGTGTGTGTGTGTGTGTGTGTGTGTGTGTGTGTGTGTGTGTGTGTGTGTGTGTGTGTGTGTGTGTGTGTGTGTGTGTGTATGCTTGTAGGTTAATGATTTTGAGCCCATTCACACTCAGTCCCTTTCCCATTGCCCTACTTTAGCACTGCTGTTGATGTCACTCACCTTGAAAGATCCCTTTGAGGAGCCTTCAGCCATATAAGCTCCATAGTGCTTGCGATAAATGCGTAATGCTATAGTACAGCACACTACTTAGGTTGGAGTTCTACTCTCAGTCCAGGCAAATGTAAATGTGTGAGAGTGTGTGTGTTTATAGATACATGATTTTGAGGCCATTTCCACTTACTACACTTCCCTTTCTCCTCCTTTAGCACTGCTGCTGATGTCACTCACCTTTAAAGATACCTTTGGAGAGCTCTCAAACATATCAACTCTGTGGCACGTCTGATAAATTCGTAACACTGTAGTAGCAATAACTAGATAGGTATGGGGTTGAATCTCATTCCTGGCAGGCATGTGTGTGTCTCTGTCTGTGGTTGTGTCATTAACATTGTGATCCATATCCATTGGGGGGCAGGTTTTGCTACACTTTTGTGCGGTCCACCCAGTACACTACCAAATGTCTACTGTACAGGGCCCACTGTTGTGGAAGCTGTGGATACTCTTCAATCCTATAATCCGTTTGTCATGTGAAATAACTATGTAACAGAATGGAGTCCAAAATAAGATATGTGGCCCTTGTAGTCCTGTGATACAATCCCACATTCAGGAATCATAGGGAAACACACTCATCGATTCATTAATCCCTATGTCACTAAGTGGTCTGCAAACTGTCATGGATGGAACCCACAGTGTAAAAGCAGCAGACTCCATGTCAGACTGCAAAACATTAATTAGTGGAGTACCACAAGGTCTTGTCCTGGAGCCACTCCTGTTTATGTGTGCCTCTGACATCCAGCCCAACACGAATGAAGTGTGACTAACAATGTTTTCAGACAATTGTTAATTGGGGGCTATGTTGACATCCCCAGAATATGTTTACATCCTGCATAAAGTCAGCACTGACACCTCCAACTGTTGTCAGAACACTGGCCTTAGTGTCCATGTCAAGAAAGGTGTCCCAATCCCCCACTGAATCAATATGTTGTCCACAAATGACCACATCGTGGTAGTCCAATGGACACAGATGCCCTTATAGGAGGTGTGTGAACAAAGCTTGACAGCAAACTTTCTTCTGATTACCACATTGCCACTATGGACAGAAAGTCTTTCCATGTGGTACATTGCATAACTAAGGGTGTGTCATCCAGGAATGAAGAAGTCAATGTCTTTCTCTACTCCCTGCTCATTAGGCCAATCAGCAGGTACAATTGCTCATTTGCCATGTAACTCACTAGACACCTTCAACAACTGGGTAGGCTGCAAGTGTACCTCACATGTAGGACCCTAGGCATGTCCAATATGGACAGAGGCCCAAACCTTCAAGTGTTCCCAGTCACATCTTGGCTACATATAGGCAATCCCTGCTTGACTGACAATGCCATGTCTGGCCAGCTGTGTTACAAATGCCACAGCTAGGAAACCCCAATCTGTATGCACCACATGCCATGGATTCCTCAACCGCATTACACCATTCAACAGAACATGCTTGGGGACAGGTCCATAACACAGACACTGGCCACGTTATGTGATATATGTCACATAAATGTCGATTGAAGCACCTCACTGGCCCTCTGCCAGAGAAATTCAGATGAGTGGATGGTGAATATAACTGTCACCCTGGGGATCACTCACGTGGCAGTATTTGAGAGATGCAATGCTGACAAATGTCAGGTGACATGATGCCAGGGTAATCCCATGGGCTAGGCTTGTAATGACTCCATCGCTATTAGTGTGGTACACACATATGTACACATGGACCCATGACACTCAGTACTGGCAAATATGTGTGTGTGCATTACTGTGTATACAACTGTTTGTGAGCATGTAAACTTGTAGGTGACATTACTTTATGGCCCTTCCACCCACTCCACCTCCCACTGCCATGCTTTGCAGTGCTGGTGATGTTATTCACTGTAAGGGTACCTTGTGACACTCTTTACCCTATAGGCTCCATGGAGTAACTGCATCACACAATACTAACAATGATTACATAGGTGGGGGCTCCACCCTTAGTCCTGGGAAATGTGAGTATGTGTGTGTGTATGTGTGTGTGTGAGTCTCTGAAAGTGAGCATATTTGTATGAAACAGCATTTTGAGGGTTTATTCTCCACACACACTGCACATTGCCATACTGTACAAGGGCTGGTGATGTTGGCCACATTACAGGAGCCATGGAACAGTCATCACCTTACAGTCTGTGTTGCGTGCAGTAAATGTGTGTCACTGTAGTAGTAATAACTACATAGCCTGGGGTTCTAATCTGAGAAAGGCCAAATCAGTGAATGTTTGTGTGTCAGTACAGTATCCTGTGTTTGAGTGAGTACTAAGTTCACTTGGAGGGTGGGTCTTACATTTTAGACAGTGGTACTCCCACTACATGTCCCTAGGTCCACTGTATGTGGTCTGCTGTCTCTATCAACCCTACAATTATCTGACAACAATCATCAACTCAATAAGTCCGTGCTGTTTGCATGAACTATGTAACAGCATGCCCTGACTGACAAGATAGTCAGGGCTGCTAAACCCAGATCTGTCAAATGTGTCTATGACAGTATGTGTTTGTCAATGCATATATGTCAGTATGTTATACTATGTTGTGTCCATTCACGTTCCTTACATCCCCCATTGCCATACTATACAAGGCCTGGTGATGTTGTTCACTTTACAGGAACCTCAGAACACACTTCACCCTACAAGCTCTGTGGCATGAGCAATTAAGGCAGAACACAGCAGCAGTAACTACATAGGTAGGGGTTCTAATCTCAGTGTTGGCAAGTGTGTGTGTGTGTGTGTGTGTGTGTGTGTGTGTGTGTGTGTGTGTGTGTGTGTGTGTGTGTGAAGGGATCTAATTCAGTTCACTAAAAAAATTTCACAGGAGTTCATTTCACTGAGACCAAATTTGCAAAAGCTAAAATTGCAAAAGAATCATTTTGTGGAAATTCATTTCACCAAAACTAGTAGTGGCAGTGTAAATGCATTTTCCTCCCACTGTACAACTGTACAGCGATACTGGTGTTAGTATATATAGTTGGGGTGGTTGTTGGGGGCACAGGCCTCCACATAGGGGGGTTGTGTCGTGCGTAGTTCCTTGAGTAGCGTGCTGTTATACTGTCCAGTTTATGTTAAGAGGGTAAGTAGTTGTTAAACTAGATGTGGGGTCTACACCATCCCACACCCTCTAATGTGGGGGGCTGTGCTCCCCTCACCCCAACAACTATATATACCAAATCCAGGATTTAACTACAGTGGGGAAAACAACATATACCCTGCCACTATTTTCAGTGAAATTAAATTTGGCGTACTGATTATTTTGTGATTTTTAGGTTTTGGCAATTTGGTTTTGGTGGAATTACATTTGCAAAAATGAATTCTCTGCAAAGTGAAGTACATCCATGTGAACAGTACTCTCTGTTTGTTGCATCAACACAAAACCCTCTGTGTGTGTGTTATTCACAAACCTTTGGTGTGTGCCACCCAATACACTTACCATTGTCCACTGTACAAGAGCTGCTTACATCAGCCACCATGCACTTACCTGTATACACCCCTCAGACCTATCAGCCATGTAGCACATCCAATAACTGATATACATACCTGTTACTTGTGTTCAGCTATACCCTGGATATGACACAGTCAATGTGTTACCACACTGCCACACCCCTTGTAGGAAAGGACAGCAGGCCAACATCCTCCTGACACACAGACACCTAGAACACAAACATAATACATTATGGAGACCACATTTGGTTAGTGTTAATAACAGCAATAATGCATCGTGGCTGGACAGCTACACACTCTGACATGTAAGCATTAAACATGCCAGTTGACAACACTTTAAACAGCATTACATTGGTAAACTGTAGTACATTCACTCTGTGCATCAGAACCATATTAGCATGTCCCTGCATCGATGGTATGGATGACAGGGATGTGGCACAGGTATCATCATGTTCACAGGGTGTGGTGTGGGTTTGCCAGAGGCCTAGGCTGAGCCATTTGGTTGACATCATGTGTGTGGGTTAGGGGGTTGTTTATTAAATGGGCCATGCAGAGGTGGTGTGTGTAAGTATGGAGGTGCCCTAGCTGTGATGGTGGTGTGTGTGTGTATGGATGCACACAGTTCTGCCATGTGGCTGCCCTATACAGAGGTATGTTAGACAACTGCGGACCATACATGGAAGGGTGTACAGTTCACTGTGAACGCCCATGGACATAGGAACTGGGCCTGCCAGGAGTTCCACTGGCACCACCAGGCAGAAGCCAAGATACGGTACTCTCCCCTGACAGTGACATTTGTCTGCTGGATCCATGTCCCTGTTGGGACCGGCCAGGACCACTTGCCTGTGGCCTGCTGTGTCATGGTGTAGACAGCACCCCCTGCATTAGTTCTGCTGATACTGCCACTACAGGATCGGAAGCGAGATGTTGCACAGCCACATAGACCTTAAGCTGTTTGTGATGCTGTCCTACGTCCACATGGCTGATGACCTACTCCCACCACATGCTCTGCAACAGACATTCCACGGTCAAGGATTGCCACCATCTCACCCAACCATCTATCCATGACCTCCGCATAGTAATGTTGGACATCTGCAAGATCACAGATGTTGACACATACAGCAGGAAGAGTAGCCCTCTGGAGCCTCAGACTAACTGTGGTGTAATGTTCAATATGTGCCTGTGCTTCCATGATCATCTGAAACATGTGTCTGGCAATACCTGCTGTGGCACTTGTGGTAGGGGCATGATGGGCAGCAGTCCTCCTATGAGTGCTTCTGTCCATCCACCTGTGTGGGACCTTGCCTGTTATCTGGCTATGGCTGGTGTCTACAGACACACTTGGCATAGTCACCATACTTTCCTGTCCCATGCCACCACCCGCCAACTGTCCCTCATCTATGGCCACTGGTGATGGGGTATGTGTGGGTATTGTGACTGTGTGTGAGGATGGGGTGGAAAAAAGTGGGATGCCAACCAATGGCACAGATTCAGCCCCTGACCACCCTGCCTGTGCCTCACTATGCCTATCATCATTGTCAGAGTCTGCAGAGACCCTGACATCAGTTTCCATGCAGGAGGGACCCCGACCCCCATCGCCACCTGTGAGGGGAAGACAATATATGTAAATTAATACCTGTACATTATGGTTTACTTACACACACACACACACACACACACACACACACACACACACACACACACACACACACACACACACACACACACACACACTTACAGGTGAAGTGGCACAAGGATATTACACAGAACTCACATTACCCAACAGTTGACATGCATGACACATGGCACTCAACATCATGCATTGCAGCCATTCTTAATTATTGTTACTAATAATGTACATCATGCATGAGTTGTGTTAGTAGATGATGTCCCTTCCCTGGAACACACTGCACCCATGTACAAATTATTGCTGTGCACCTGTATAGCACACTGGCATCTACTGTAGACCATACCTCACAACTGTGCAAATCATTGCTGAATGTGTAGCTGTCTGTCAGTTATGTTTGCTCTGTTCCTCAAAACCCCTATGTGTTTCTTTGACACATAACTGGGATGATATGAGGACTGATGTCACAACTTAATGACTGACATTTGATTTGCAGAGGTCATCAGCAGCAGTGCATGTATGTGCAATAAAATCCGGTTACACCAACGACCTTCAAAGCTTAATGTGGATATGAGGACCATACACACCCCTGTTGACATGCCAGCCTATTCTATGATATGAAATGGGACAACACTACCGTATTTGAAAACATTACACACACCTGTTATGTGACATATGACCTGTGCAATCCAACCAAGAATCAAATAAATGTGTTAGTTGTGAAGATACTGAATGGGATGTGTACAATATGGTGGTTGCATAAGTGTGAACACCCTTAAACCAATGGTTTGTTGCAGCACCTATTAAGTGAACTACAGCAGTCACTATTCCTGGGAAGGGGTATACTAGCATGGCACATCTTGACTTGGCATTATTTGGCCTGTATTCCCTGAAAAGGCCCCCAACTCTGTCAGATTGCAAGGCCAGCTAATATGCACAGCCCTTGGAGGTCACACAGGGGCTTTACTATTGCTGTTGAGTCTGGTTTATGTCTGGCCCAATTCATAACCTTGAATGTGTTCAGATAGAGCCATTCTTAGCTAGCTTTGGATGTATGCTTCGGTTCACTGTTGTGTTTGAAGCTGAAACCCCTCCCCATCCTTAGCCTTATTGCAGATGCTTGACAACTGTGGGCCGTGTTATTTTGAAGTGTTCCAAATTTCCTCCACCATGTCTACAGGCCTAGTTCCAGCTAATGAACAGCAACCCTAAAGCTGTACACTGGCACCAGCAAGCTTCAAATTGGGGGTGGTGGCCCTAAGGTGAAGTGAGGTGTTGCTTGTGCACCACACATATCATTATGAATACTGTCTGTAGGTTTGAACCTTGGTCTCATGACACCGTTACACATTGCAAAACATGCCTTTGGGAGACTTAATGTTAGGCTTTTGCTACCTGTATACAGCCCTCAATGGTGTTTCTTGTGGGAAAATATTTCTGCCTACTTACCCTACCCCATAGGCCACACTTATGCAGAATCCAGCCAATTGTTCCCACAAGTACTACACAGTCATTACCTGCTAGACATTCCTGCAACTCCTTCAGTGTTGCTGCATGTCTCCTGGCAGCCTCCCCGACCAGTTTTCAACATGTTTTGTCATCTGTTTTGGATAGGCATCTGTTTTTTTCAACATCACTGATGTCCCAGATTTAATACACCTCCAGATCACTGCCTGCACTGTCCATGGTATATGCAATGGTGAGGTAATGTGTTTTCCCTACTCCTGACTGCTACCTATCAGATATAGGATCCCTTTGATGCTTTGTAAGATGTGTGCAAGCTATGGCTGCTTCTGTTGCAGGTAACTGAACAAATGTTATGAACATACGTCTTAGACAGCAGACCATTACTTGGTGTGACATTGAGGCCCTGTACTTGATGGCAGGTGTGTACTCAAGTAGAGTGAATGCTGTCAGTATAGCACAAGCTGTCTCCACAATATGTTATTTTGAGTATGTGCACACATATGCATCAAGTGTTTTGTAAGGTATGTATACTCCATATTTGTTGCCCTAACATATATTTCTATTTTACACATTAATTGTTCATGTTAGGATCACATTACAGGTCATAAAAGGTGTGAATGTATTATTGTGGTTTGTCATTGTATATATCAGGAACAGTTGCCATCTTAATAGGGGTGTGTACACTGTTGTATCCACTGTATAAGGGTAATGTTTCATACATGTCCCTACTGTAGCCCATTTGTCCTACCATTTTATTTGCCTCGGTCCACACATCTTGCACTGACAGGTTATGAGGTATACTGCAGGAATCTTACATGCCCTTCAGATATGCCCCATGGTGACCACTGTGATGCACTGCAATTAACACCAACAAAACTGAACATGTACATCATGCATTATGGTTAGGTGAGATAAATGTATGCATGGCAAATAGCATGGCCTTAACATGGCTGGTGTATTGGCAAACCTCAACAAAACAATTTGTCCCAGTTGGATAGCAGAGGGACCTAAATAGTTGTGGGAGAGAGGTAATGTCAGTAGCCACTCATGTAGCATTGGTACAGGGTGGAAGCAGCATTTCAGCACATTAACAGTACAACCCCCAGTATTACAAAATATGCTGGCCATCACCATAAATGTACACGTCTTTGCATTACTAGACACCAGCAACACCTACTATCTTAACTGACATATGCATGTAGATACTATACAGATACAAATAGATATGCAACAGTGTTCTATTAATGTGCACTGGGGCCTTACCTGCATGCTCCTCATCCATTGTGTGAGTGCAACCCACTTCATCAATGCTTTCCTCAGGTTCATGCGTGATGCGTTGGGCGGGTGTCCCAAGGTTGGCGAGGAGCTCCTCAGTGGGTGTCAGTGGGGGCAGGATGGCTGGTTACCCACCTGTGGCTAGCCAGTCCCTCACTGCAGCAGTAGCTCTTTGACGGGCATGACAGATTAGGTTACTGGCATGATGCTGCACCTGCTCGTATGTTCTGCCGTGCAGGCCGACATCATTTACCCTGTGGACAAGATCATTCCACATGGCGGTCCTCTCCCGCAGATCCTGTGCTCTCCTGCCAAATAGAAAAGCATAATGTTGTATGACTGCTTGTGTGATTATCTGTATTTCACATGTTATATGCACTCACACTTGCATGTTACGCCAGCTACGGTATACTGGTTGACGAATATGATTCCACACATATTGTATTATGAAATTAGTACTGTTGACACTGCTTTTCCATGTAAAATTAGATTGCCTATTGTAGTACTCCAGCCATGCACCTCTGCATGCAGACCTGGGACTCTGAGTACTACGCTATCTTGTTCTTGGTGTTTCAGCTTATGTTTTTATATATCTCCTACTGGATATTAATATGATATTATTATATTAATTGTAGAGTACTATGTTTTTTGCCCATGTCATTGAGGACTGCCATCATGTAGTAATGGCATACATTTCAGTTTCAGACTTCTATCCTTCACGACATTCATCCTAATGCATAACATGTTTGCTGTCCACTTCCTGTCTGTTTTCTGTGCAGATGTACAGATGTCAGGTATTGCTAAGGCCATACAACTATGTAGGTGCCCACACAGTTTTGTGCTCTGAGCCTGGGCACTGCTGCTAGCTCCCACAAATGGGACATCTGTCATGTGGGCTTTGGCCCTATTACTTGCCTGTGTGAGGGACATTACAGAGGTGGTGGGCTACAGATTCACAGACAGTAGGCAGGAATACTTCACAGGAGATGACATCTGGAGACAGCACAGCATGGGGGACATATCTCCAGAATTATGAACAGATTCTATGTCATCATCTTTGCTGTTATACACATGGTGGGTTGATAGGTTGACAGGGTTTGAGTGGATATGCATTTAGTGAGTGACTTCACGTCTGACAGTGATATGTCTCTGACATACCTCTCCACTGGCATGCTGTCCACATACTGACCACATGTTTGTTATGTTTTGTCTGTTCCCCAGACAGCTGTTGTCCTTTGAAAATCAGTGAGGGACTCTGGGGACTGCAGTCAGTAACTACTAAACTCCATTGTTATTACTGCCTTCATATTCCTCATAAAGGATATGTTACAACAAACCCAGTAACATCAGCAACTGTCTAAATTTCTGACACCAATATGTCCAGTCTACACCTGTGTTTGCGCCTCTGTCCCCAAATGATGTCAAGTTTGTCCAGATGTCATGCACTATGAGGCTCAGACGTATTTAGTAGCATTATTTCATGCCCTCATTCCTCCTACCATCCCAGTAATGTAGTAGACCCACAGACATGTTACAGGGAAGAGGCCATAGATATAAGTCCTGAGCCTGTACATTCTGAGGTGAACTGTACATTTGAGAGATCTGTGCATGTCTGGCCATTGTTGACAGACTGTCGGGATTGTGTACACATGTCATGTGTACATGTTATTTCGGCTGTGTATGGGGGGTAGATGTAAGTGTTATGGCTCCTTTTTTATCTGACTGTGCATGCTGCTCCAGTGTCTGCTGGCATTGGGCTGGATGCCTTTGTAGCAGCAGACTGAGATGTATCATGTACCATGGTTATGATTCAGACTACACTGAGAATTTGACCACTATATGTAGGAGTAGTGTGTGAATGGAAAGCTATTATGTATTTCTTCACACAGTCCGTATACCCTACTGTTCACCTGACCTACTGGTATGTGACTGTGACTGTGGTGGAATTGGTTGTGGGTATACATTTTCATACTGGTGTCTGATTTTTGGTGCTGTAACATCCTTGTAGTGCCTGACATCCCAAAAGGGGATGACAATACATTCACTGATGCTGAGCTTAAGGCCATGGCTCTGAATCCAGTCATTGGTCTCAGTGAGGCCTTTCTGTAGGATGTCAACATCACTAACGTAGTTAATAGTTCCCAACTTGCAATCATCTGCAAACATTGTCAGCCAGAGTCCCTTCATGTTGGCATGGACTTCAGAGAGGTTGATACCAAACAGGAGAGGACCCAGGACCGAACCCTGTGGAACTCCACACATGACAGTCTGACTTGGGTTCAGCTTTCACACTGTGTATTCTATCTGCAAGACAGTTTGCAACCCACCTACTGTTATAGGGGTTGATGCATAGCTTAGTGAGTTTATCCATGAACCCTGAGTGGGGAATGTTATCAAAGGGCTTGGCCAGATTGAGGTAGGCTGTATAAACCACTTTGCCTTCATCCACAGCTCTGGTGACTGACTCAAAGAAGTCAACCAGGTTGATTAAACACGCATGATCTACCCTTCACAAAAGCAAACTGTGTGGCATCCTGAGTCTGGAGATTCCCATATCCCTGTTTCTTAGGTCCATGAGGATGCATTCCATAGCTTTGCATGACAGCCTTGTCAGGCTAATGGGGCGATACTTCCCAGTGTCTGCAGCCAGTCCTCCTGTGTGGAGAGGGATAACTCTAGCAGTGCACCAGTCAGTAGGGACAAAGCCTGAGGTGAGGCTGTGATTGAACAGGGCACACAAGTGAGAAGGTGCCAGTTCACTCTGTAGTTCATGCAGGAGACAGCCAGGGATATTGCCAGGTGTAATAGAAGCTGTATTCTTGGCCTTGAACAGTGGTGTGTTAACCAAAGCAGTAGTACCTCTGGGTGCCTGGCAGTGTACTGGTATTGTGATTAGTCCTTTGGGGGTGGGGAGAGGGGTAACATTGTCACTGAATCTGTGTGCCAGATATTGGCAATATCTGCTGCCTCAGTATAGGAGCTAACATTGTGCAGTAGCTCAAAGCACATGTTGGTATTGCCATGGAGATTCTTTACATAACTATAGGAGGCCTTGTGGATGTCTTTACTGTGTGCTGCAATTCTGTTTTCACAGCTAGCTTTAGAGTATTTCATGTGGAATCTCATCTTTTTGTTGAGGCTGATAAGGGTTTTTTTCCAGTCTTGGGATTTCACCTTATTCCATATCAGTTCCCCCTTCTGTTGTAGAGTAGTTTGGGCATGGGACCATCAGACTGGCTTCCCTTTTCTGGAGGGAAGAGTCTTGTTTCTATTGGGTATGGTGGAATCCATGCATTTGTGTACATGACTGTACTGCAGTAGTGTGTGTTTGGAAGTCATGCAACTAGTCTCCATTTGCATGGGTGCCATGAAGTTAGCCAGCTCTGATCTTTGGAGGCCAAAGTTGACTTTAGAAAGGTTCTTCATGGTGGTTACCTTTGCACAGGGTGGGAGGGATGTGGATTTCTAAGATGATGACATTGTGGTCAGATCTAACCATGGCGGAGTTGACTATTGATGTACAGTAACAGTCGCCCATGTAAGTACTGACTAGGTCAATGATGTTGATACCTGCAGTGGGTGTAGAAACAAGCTGGCCCAGGCCATTGGAATGGATGCATTTCAGGCAACACTGGGCAAGTGCATTAATACATGGGTAGCTTTCACAGTTAATGGAGGGGTACTTGATGTCAACCAGTATGCTAGTGTTAGGTTGGACAGTAATATTCTCCAGGCCACTTAGGAATGTGGGGTTTGACTCTTGGGACATGGTTTGGAACCTATAGCAGGCTATGAATTGGATTGCTGTCTTACCCTATGTTAGCTATACCTGCAGTATCTGTGATGCATTATGTTTGGCTACCAGTGTGGACATGTCCATATCCTTTGTGAAAAAGGAGTGCTTCGAGTGAGTGCCTTTTGAGATTTAGACTTCTAGTGTTGAGCAGCATGACCCTCAGCTTGCATTTGTTTGTAGCTGTTATATATGTAAGTATATTTATGTCTACATATGTATATATATATATATATATATATATATATATATATATATATATATATATATATGCATGTATGTATTTATGTACTTTTATATATATATATATATATATATATATATATATATATATATATATATATATATATATATATATATACACACACACACATATATCTATATATATATATAAAATATGTCCCCACGTCTGTCTATGACATCGGTGAAATTACGGATAGCATCCATGATGTCACGCATGCTATCAGTCATGGCTGTGCGACATGCTCTCAGCTCCCTCAGACCCTGCCTGGTGTACCTTTCCATACGCGACTGTGCCTGCATGACAGCCCAAAACATAGCTGAGGTTGACAGACCTCTTTGGGCACGTCTGCCAGAGGCAGTACGCCCATGGATGCTCCCACGAGAACCCATGGGCAACTGTCTGTGTGGTACCATCGCAGGACCCTGCCCATGGCTGCTGTGTGGGGAAGCATGTGCCATAGATACCACATTACCCTGGTCAATGCCCACTGTATCCTGTCCATCACCTAGGGACAATGGTGACAAAGGATGTACTGGCAAGATGACTGTGCGCAATGATGGGGTTGACAGCTGTGTACTGTCAATTGGCTGACCAATGGCGGACCCTGACACAGCTTCCTGTACCATTACACAGATATCATCATTACCAGTACCTCTGGCACCAGATTCAGGTTCCTTGCTGCAGGACACCAGAGCAGCACCACAACCTGTGGGAGGAAGACAGGAAACACAGTTTACAGTGTCCACACAATGTTACCAGTGATGCACTTATGCACACATGCACACATGGACACAGGCACACATGCAGACATGCACACGTGGACACATGCACACATGCACACAGGCACACAGGCACACAGGCACACATGCACACGTGGACACATGCACACATGCACACATACACACAGGCACACATGCACACATGCACACATGGACACGTGGACACATGCACACATGCACACATGCACACGTGGACACATGCACACATGCACACGTGGACACAGGCACACATGCACACATGCACACGTGGACACAGGCACACATGCACACATGCACACGTGGACACAGGCACACATGCACACATGCACATGTGGACACAGGCACACCTGCACACATGCACACATGGACACAGGCACACCTGCACACATGCACACATGCACACCCCGCAGTATACACTCAGAGCACTACTGAGTTACACTAGTATTACTAGCACTATCAGGACTATTATAGGTATTGTTAAACACACTCACCAGCATGGATGGCCTGCCTTGCTGTAACCCCGGAGGGACCTGCAGAAATGAGGAGATTAATGTCAGTGGGCACAACTGTGCCATTGATACTGCATATGATACAGTGCAGTAGTACACCAGTTCCCTTTCACACGTCAGCTGCTGATATTGCCAATATCACACATGCACAATTACATACTATGTTAACAGCTACATACCACGGACACACCTTACACATGCATAAACTAACAGTGTAGAGAACAGTCAAGTGTACATATGGCATATTACCTGCACGCTCCATGTCGTGCTGCTGTGTGGATCCAACCTCCATCATGATGCAGGTGTATTGCTGTTGCTGTTCCAGGACTGGAGCCACAACACTTAGGAGTAGCCCCTCCAGTCTGGTGAGGCGGGGATGTGTGGCCACCCCACCTCCTGTGGCAACCTGTTGCCTATGGATATCCGACGCACGCTGATGGACATTTCTGATTAAATCACTGCAGTGATGTCGTACCTGCTCATATGTCCTATTATGCGTGCCAATGTCATTTACCCTACAGACAAGGTCTTGCCACAGTGCAGCCCTTTCCTGCTGATTATGGCTGGTGCGGGAAAACAGTATGTCATACTCCTGCACCAGGCTCTAGTGTATCTCCTCATATTCCGCTGCAGAGTAGGTGGGATTACACTGATGCGCCATTTCCCTGGAAGAGAACACAAACAGGATATCAGCAGACTATGTCAGCAATATATGGCGCACATACTATACATGATACTCAAGTGTAGTGATATACTACTACTCCCATATGTTGCATGTGTGTGTCTCATGGTGGATACACAAGTACATGGCCAGATATCAGTGCTCAGCCAACACCTGTGCAACAATACCTGCCACATTCCATACAACATAGTAGCATGCCCCATCGGTCAGCACACTGCAACAGGTCCAATGCACAACCTCACTCTGGGGGTTCATACCAAGGTACTGTATGTGGAACGCCATCCACTAGTGTGATGTGGACACAAGTTACTCAGCCTGGATATACATATCCCACCACCACCACCAGCACAGTAGACTACTTTGATATGTATGTGATTAGACAGTTATTCACTTGTTAGGACTGAGATGGTATCCATGCAGCCCACTGGGCCAATGGAAGCCACAACCCACACTGCTGACCCCTTTGCGAATGCTTACCACGGACATCCTACAGATTGCATGGAACTTGCACACACATTTCTAACCCAGACCCTATGCACAAAGGTTAGGTATCCTGTCCAGTAGACCCCAGCCAGAGGCAGATTGCATAACAATAGCAGGAGGCTGCTGCAGGACAGAGCAGATTCACATTAAGGGAAGGCATCTGTGGTCAGTACTGGTAATACGTTACGGTCTCTCATAACAACGGCCACGGCCTACTCTGGGAGGGAAATGGCCACAAACACTATAGATAACCACAAGGCCTTCTTCAGTTATGTTACACATATGGACTACATGCCTCAGATATGCTCTGAGTTAATACACACCTACTTAACATTCACCGAACACACAGATATTGGCAACATTCTTGCAGACAGGTTCAGTGCACGTATCCCCCCTCCTTCTCCCCCACAGGTTGAAATACTTATCACAGCTGAATGTAACCTCCCTATCATCTCACATGTCCAGGTGAGGGCCGCCCTCAGCAAAGCAGAACACACAGCATCACTGTGACCTGATGGTATCCCTGGATGTGTGCTACGTGCACTCCAAGAGGACATACAACCGCATATAAGACTGATATTTACCCTCGGCCGTACTACAGGATATGTACCTGGACACTGGCATACAGCAACAGTGGTCCCACACCACTAAGGAGGCACCTCTACTGACCCTGAGAACTACCACATCATAAGCATAACCAGCCTGGTCTGCTAAGCTATGGCATTATTCAGTACGGGACGCATATACAGCGATATTGGGTACCTGCAGACACTTGTTCCCGGCCAGTTTGCCTTTGTGATGGGCTGATCCTGCCTTTTGAACCTGGCTGACCTTTCAAAACAGTCACTACAGCCATTGAGGGCAACGCACAGACAACTGCTGCCAGGATCATGGCCTAACACTGACTGACATGTAATGTATAGTCATCCCCTTTTGGTGGAACTACGTACACACAACATATCACATGGACATACCTATAGATACAGACCTATGACACATTTGGAGGGTTCACAGTATGCAGACTATTAACCTGCTACTTTACATTACCTGTGTTTGTCGCAGCTGGTTGCGTTACCACTACTTCTGCTTCCTGCTGCTGCTGGCACGGCTTGCTACTGTCACTGCTGACAGCTTAGACTCAGTGTGTAGCGTGTGTATTTTTTTTCTCTCACTCTCTGTCTCTGTCTGTCTCTCTCCCTCTGTCTGCTTCCAGACAGTGCAATGAACGTATTGCATATGTGGAGTGTTAGTACAGGATGATTTTGTAGGTATCTGCATAGGTCCATGTGATGGCCTCTACACCAATTGTAAGCCAGCATTTGCTAATTGCATGCAGCCAGTTGTGTACTGATTGCAGTTCTCACTGTGATTTCAGGACAGTGCTATAAAAGGGTATGTGAGATAGGCGTTGCCCTTTCAGATTGTAAGGGCGGGGACCATGCTGGTATGCTGTGGACACTGTTCTGTGAGTGTAAAGGTTAGTATCTCTCTCATTATTCAGGTTGTGTTGCAGATTCACATTTCTCCATTCCTCTCTCCTGTTCCCTGTAGTAAGTGTGTATGCACAATGACACCTACAACTATATATATATATATATATATATATATATATATATATATATATATATAAATATACATACATTTATATATGTACATTAACTGACATTATTACCTACTAGCTACCAACTAGCATGGCTGTTTCTGTTCACACACTACTATTATGGAAATCCACTAGTTTTGACAGTAATTCTAAATGACATGCTTTGTGTACTACACATCCTATATTCCCTTTACATTCATTCCTACTATTACATGATATATTTATTTTAGCACAATGTTCTGGTATAACAGTCATGGCTTAGTGGTAAGTCATGCAGACTACTGTTTCCAAGGTCCTGGGTTCGGGACTGACAGTGGGATTTTATTTTGCTTTTGAACTGACTACAGGACCTGTCAATCAGAGTGACTAAGGCACTTTTAAGCAGTTGTAACCGGGTTAGCACTGGTTTGCGCGGAGCTCATGCATGCGCACTGGCGTTTAGATCCGCGCACACATGCGCGCACCCGCTTACAACCGCTTAACAGTGCTTACTCTGGCGCACACCTGCACTATTTTCTTTGAAAGAAATGAAAATGGGGAGACAGGAAAGTGGTGAAAAAGGGGTCACAAAGAGGGTAAGACAGTAGGGAAACAAGCTTGGGATTTGCAGGAGGGATGTAGGTAAGGCCCATAGCTGCCCATTTCTTCATCAGCAACAGCTGTACATATGTATGTAATTTGGTGTGACATTTGAAACCTTCCACCCCTGAGAGAGGTGTCAGGACAACAATAATACTTGTTGTACAGCCAATTGTAATTGATAGTTTCCATGTCCAGCAGACATGTGTGCGGAATGGGCAGCTATGTATGGGGTGTAATTTATTTGTGGGTACAGAGTGCCCTTTTTTTTTTTTTTTTTCAGGTGAGAGTGGTATGTCAGGTGAAGGAAGTCGGTATAGCTGGGGAGGTAAGTTGGGTAGGTCAACAGACAAGACAAACAAGACGCATACAGTGGCGGTGTATGACACGTGTGGGGGGGTTACACAATTGACGGGGATGGAGGTTTGGATATCCAGAGCCCATGAGCCCACAGATGGCAACAGTGGAACTGATATCCCCACCCATGGGCAGTTGCCACTGTTCCCTCACTGCCCAGGACGGGGCTGTGCTGGGGGCTGTGTAGGCCGGGCAACAGGCATGCCCGTAAGTTGTGCCACCTGTGCCTCAAGCTGGTATAGGGGCCCAAGAACAAAGTCCTGGATCTCCCTACGCACCACAGTCCGGACGCTATGGAGGGTGAGTGGTGGTTCTCCTCCGGCCACACTTGCAGAGGGGGGACGAGCCCCATCCCCTGCAGCGCTTCCACCCGCAGGTGGCACAGAGCCACCGGAGGAGGGTCCAGACTGGGCACTAGTGCCAGGTGCACTCGCCAGCTGAGGTGGGAGAGGTGGGTCTGCTGGAACCCGCCTTCCCTGTCGTCCTATGTTTTGCATTATGTCATGACAGTTTGGGTTAGTAACATATAATACCATTCACAATTAGTTGTAACAGCATGCATTAGTATTCCCATTAACCAAACACCCAGATATTCACACCATTGAACAGCGAGCATAACACATGCATAATTTGAACAGCAATACACAGTCCAACAACATGCAGGGTTGATTGATGGCAACAGGCCATCAGGTTTGGATGCATGAACAGGGCAGATGCATCAACAGACATGCAAATATTTATGACCCAACAGGACAAATGTCCAGGGGTGTTAATTGTGATTGCACATGCCATTTTCACGTGGAATTGGTTATATGTGGTTATAGGGTGGGGTGAAGAAAATAATATTAACACCTTCGAATAACAATACATATGCTGTACATTTCTTATAGCTGCACATATATACACACTACTGTTCTAACTACAGTTTCCTATATGATAACTACTTCAACTTGGTGATAGGACTGTTACTGCTACATCAATATACATTTTATTGTTCTTCATACACATTCATATCTAGCTTTGTTCAGCTACATCATCCTGCTATATTTGCTTTATATAGCTATAGACAACTGTGGATGTTTGGTATATCAGACAATCATACTATCTGCATATTGCAGACTGAGAGCAACATATTCAGATTATGGGATACACATTCCAGCTGCAGCAACACTTTGAACAGATTTCGCTGTTTGGTTTTGCTTCTCACATGCATTTCATTCTGTACTGACTGCAGTATACTTTATTCAGGGGTTATTACTACTTTATTGCTGGATTCATGACACTTTCTCACACTCTCTCACTTGTTTTCATTTTACTATTCAGGATGGTACTTACTTCTAGGCTTTATTGACATGTTTTACCTGTAGTTATTACAATCCTTTCCAGCAGTCTCACTTCTGTCATGTTTCAGTATTTCAACAGGGGTATATTTCACACATGTGATTTGTTCATCTTGTGCAGCTGTACTTTTCAGCCTGCTGCAGGTTGTGTACTATTATATTACAGGTGGGGCATCTTTATTTCAGACATTTTCATTTTTCTGTTTGGATTACAGACTGCAACACATGTTTGTAATCAAACAATACTTGCAAACACTCTTACACTTGTTACTTGCACATTCTATTACTTAGTGACTACACTGCACTCTATTGCTAACTGTCATACTTTTATATTTCTTTACAGTTACTGGGAGAGGATTACTGACCTGCCTGGTGGCGCACCCGCACCAGCCTATTGCCATAGGCTCTGCGATTTGCAGAACGGACACCTGCAGCTGTAATATAAATGAAGTAATATTGGAATAGACATCTCCATAATATCAGCTAGTTTAATTTCTTACATACATAATGACATGTAACTTACTCAATAGTGGGGCGTTGGGCATTTGCCGGGCCTCCTGGATCCAAAGGTTCAATTGGTCCTGCTTGCATCTCTTCAGGTCCGCATGGTGGTGACGAACCTGCTCACCAGTCCTTGGAATCCCTGTGGCACTGGTGAGATCGTGAGCCAACCGGTCCCACGCCTCAGCCCTATATGCTCCCCACAGGACCTGACCCTGCATGAGTTGGGCCTCATGATTGTGGACTAGGAGCCAGACCATGTATCTGGACTCCTGAATGCCCCACCTCTGTGCTCGAAAGCAACTACCCTCACCTACTCCTGTCATTCTGGCTGCAAGTCAGTTTTACAATTGTTTATGCTGTGTATTCCCACCTATGGGGCTTATATAGGACATTTTTCCCGCACATATCTGTGATTGGCCATTTTGGAATTGTATCAACTTCACAAAACCTGCTTTGTCATGCTCTACTTTGTATTCATTCCTATATATTTGCTATTACTGCATTTATAGGTACTGCTGTCATGGCTTAGTGGTTCAGTACCTTGACTATGGTGTATATGTTTTATGACTGTCTAGACAGGCTGAGGGGTGTGTCTATGTAAAGGCAGTTTTGATACGGCTTGCTCAACGTTGCCCGTCGGTTAGCTTGTTGGCGCGGTGCGCAGCTCCGCGCAAACAGGGTACGCTGGTTTACGCCTCATTTGGCTATCAGCACGCATATTACACTCAGCTCAGCTAGGGGCACACAGTTTCAGCGTGTTAAACCACTGCTCACCTACGGGCACTCATTTTGCACCTGTTAAACCACTGCTCACCTACAGGCAGATGCACTCACCTTGTTAAACTGTAGCTCAGCTATAGGCACATCTGGCATCTTTTATTATTTTGTTATCTCACATTTCTTCAAAATAAATGGACTATTTCATTACATTATACATGAACTATGATTTTATACGTGTACATGTTTGTCAGGGACTTGGTTCGTGCTTATTTTATTAGAAATAAAAATTGGTGTTGTGGGGGCTCGAACCATGAATGCCTGCTCTTCAGCCGACATCTCTACTGCTATGCTATTGCTTCTTGGCATACTTTGCTTATTTAGTTCTTATATCCTTTTCCACTGACTGCTAACTGTGGCTTAGCTACGGGCACGCCCGCGCAAACGAGCGCACTCACGGGCAAACATCTTTACGATTAAAAAAAATATATAACATGTTCATTTATATATTTTATGTTCATAGTCTGTGGGGGCATGTGTTGTGTTGTGTTTATTCACATTTCCATGGCCTCTGTCGTGGGTGTTTACTTTGGGCAATTTTACTCTTCTGGGGGCGTGTCCGCTTGCAGGGCTCGGCCTACGGACACGCCCCCTACTGTCTTCCACGGACCGTGTTAGCCTTAGGTGTGATTCAGCATGCTCTCATGAATATGCAGAGCATGCTGACATCACTCCGTTTAACTGCAGCCTCCGTGTAAGAGTTACAACTGTTACACGGAGGCTTCATGAATCCTGCCCGTAGTGTTTTCCCCAGGTGACATCATGTTAGGTGCGAGCCCATAGACATTATTGGGTGCATATCCGTATGCGAATTAGGCATTCAATGAAGTATATGAACAAATCCCAAGTCTTCTGTTAGTTGATGTGACTGTGGTTAAATATCACCATTGCTCTACAGTGACATCATTGCAGGCAAAATAATTTACAAAACCTTTTTTTTTCTTTTGGATTATACCAAAACTGTTCTCCATTAGAATGAAGATCTTAATCAGTGCTTTATACACAGTGGCGGCTGGTGACTTCAAATCAAGGGGGTGGCTGCAGGAGACAGCTGAATGGGTGGGGCCCAATGGGAAGGGTGTGACCAACTAGAAAGGAGTAGAGCTATGCTAAAAACTGCAAAAACTGGGACTTTAATATAATACGGTGCCCTGGGTGGCATTTATTTTCTTTTTGTTTTTCTTTTCTTTTTTTTTTTACAGTTGGGGGGGCTGCAGTCCTGCAGCCCAATAGCATGAGCCGCCCCTGTTTGTACACCACATAAGGCTTTGCAAAAGGTAAGTCATTCAAATGTCACAAAACTCTTTAAGGAAAATGAAGAAATCTCAGCATGCTACAACCAAAATCAGTCTATATTTTATCCTTACATACAGTGTATATGTACAAAATGAATACATGTAGTATAAATACATGGAGAGCCAGTGCCCTAGAGAATAAGATAATTCAGTTTGAAGGTGCTTGCTACCAAGACTGTGAAAAAAAAAAACAGAATAGGCGAGAATACCCCATTAAACAATATCCTGAGCTTATTCTTCTGCAAGGTGTGGTTTCTTCAAATCTGAGTTGAATGCAAAAAGAAACCATCTTTAAATTACAAATTCAGATATTTGACTACCTATGCTTAGAAATACCCTCAATAAATGAGACACAGAACAAAATGCTGCAGTAAACACAATTACAGTTTTATGTAATTCACACCTTCATGTGAAGGGCAATTAGATAATAAACACATGACAATGTAGAGCAGTATTAAACTGCAGGTACTGAAATGTAGTTAAGGTTTAGACAAATCTTTAACATTGCAAACAAAATCAAAATTTGTAAATTCAAACTATCAAGCAGTGAACCATTAAACAGCAAACAGAGGCACCAAAATATGGTCAGAATTAACACAAATTGCTAACATTGCAAACAGAATCAAAGCTTGTATATTCACAGTTTCATACAATGAACTATTAAATAGTAAACAGTGGACAAGACAAAGCAATATTTTCCTGAATGTACTGAAATTTGGTAACTGATAAGAAAAATCCAGAAGACTGCATAGAGAATCAAAGTTTGAAAATTCACACTTTCATTTGATGAACAATTCTATAGTAAATAGTAAATATATAGCAGTGCAATGCAGTAAGTACTGAAAACAAGTTACAGTAAATAAAAAGGAAAAACTTCACCGCACTAAAACCAGAATCAGTCAATGTTTTATCCTTTCATGCACTGTATTTGTTCAAAATTAATACATGCTGTTCAAATACCTGGATGAACACTGCCTTTATATGGGTGAGATAACCGGGTCTATATCACGTTGTCGAACTTTTAAAAGTTCGAACACCATATGATCAAACTTTTAAAAGTTTGAACGTTTCAACTGAGATTTCCATACAGTGTGGAATGGAAAGATTTCCCTTTTCTGCACTATAGTACGATCTCAAGAGTTGGTATATTTAAAGAGTGGGGGTGTGGGGGGTGCAGGGGGGCTTTCCCCACATGCTTAAACCATTCAGGTAGGTTTTTTTCCTTTGGTTTATTTTTTTGACTACATTTTCGAACTTTTAAAAGTTCGATCATATGGTGTCGACTATATGACGTTTGAACTTTTAAAAGTTCGATTATGTAATATAAACACAGATAACCAAGGTGGAAGGTGTTTGCTACAGAGCCTATGAAGCAAAAACATTCAGAACAAGTAGAATTAACAATTCCAACACTTCCTGTGGTGTGGTCACTCCAAATCTGAGTTCTGAGTGTACAGAGATAAAATTACTAAATAAAAAAAATTCAGATCCATGACTGTCCTTGCTTGGAAATAGTTCCAGTAAAGGAGACAGTGACAATATTGCCGCAGTAAAATAGAGGTCATTGAACTCATAGGCTCTTTCTTTTTCAACAGCTTAAGGAGATAATCTTGGTCAACAGCAACCCCCCCATAAGTGTAACCTCAACCAAAACACAATCTGTGGAAATAAGGTAAGCTATCCTAATACATACAGCTAAAATAAGGGCATGCAAATACTATTACTGAGTGTAATAACACTATGGTTATTTGCTCTAGTAAAATATAGATATGGAGAATCCAGACTACTGAGTGTAATAATGCTATGGTTATTTGCTCTAGTAAAATATAGATACGGTGAATCCAAACATTAAGAGTTCTCTAAAAGAAAACAGGAATATTGAATATTTATGTACCATTTGAAAATACTTTGCAAAAAATATCCCATAAACCAAGCATTGAGAAGGTGATCTGCACTGCAAGCTATGCTTGTTTCATGGTTTAGTCTAGGTTCCCCTAGTTTTTATTTAAATTAAGTGGTCCTTGTACTTTTTGGTGAGGTGGTACAGTGGTTAGCATTGTCACCTCACAGTAAGAGGTTCTCTGGCTGGAGCACCTTCTGTGCAGAGTCTGAATAACCTCCTTGTGGTCAAGTGAGTTTTAAGGACATGGAGATAGGTGCGAGGGTGTGAGGACATGCACCTTCTATGAAAATTGAGGGGCGGGCTTGCAACTCGACACCGTAAAAACTTTACTGTGGTCCAGTGATCTGCTGTGGTGGCCCCTAACCAGGAAAAGCCAAAAGACATTGCTTTTGTCCTTGTACTTTTTTGGCCCTTACTTAATTGTGCAGCAGGAGATTTCCATGTTACACAGCTTGCTGAGCTGGGGTAGCACTAAAGGAGAGTGTATAGTAGGGAAGGGAGGGGAGGACTTCTCTAGTTCAAGAAAACATACAGCCATTATACAAGAACTTATGTGCACAGTGCAGTAAACCTGAGCATCCAAGTGCTCTGGATTATGTGGAACGCTCTGCATTTAACGACGTGCTAAGCCACTGTTACGTATTGAACAGCTGTGACTCCACTACAAGGATTTTGACTGGTTTGTGTACCGCAATTACTGCCAATTCAATGCATAGCTCTGCTGCCCTTTCACATTACACAGCATTGGCTGTGCTCCGCAGTTTTTGATTATCTCGTAGACCGCATTTGCAGCAATCCTCAAACGTGGTCTACAAGCCAATCAAGTACAGAGTCTCAGGAAGACAGGAACCAATGACAGCTCCCCAATACAAGCCAATCACATTCCAGGAAGCCTTTTCAGACCCAAATAATGGCTTGAAAAAGGCTTCCAGGAATCAGGAATTTTACTTTTTAGGTCCCCAACAACTCAGAAAGGAGACCGGGAAGAAGGAAGGAGCAGCTGCAGATTGAAGACATTGGGAGTAGTTGGGACTTGAAAGCTAGCCTGTCAGGAGAGGAGTCTTGCTGTATCAGAACTCGGAAGTGGTTGCCAGTCAGAAAGCTGAGATTTTATTTTGCTGCTCCCTGCTGCTGGACAACTGGGATCAAGTTTGTGCCGTGGTGGATTACTTCTGCTAGAGGCTTTGGTTAATTGCATTGTATTGACCTGGTGCTGTGGCTGGACCTAGGCAGAGGTAAATGTTTTAGCTGCAATGGCTGCAGGTATTTCCCTTGAGAACTGGTATGCTAGCACAGATCCTGTTATTCTAGTAACTTTTGAAGTTTACAAGAGTAATATTTAGTGTCTGCATTTTTGTGCTGCTTGTCCCTAGTATGTCTCTGAAGTCTGACAGAAATTAAGCAATTGTATGCCAACATAGATGCTGTTATAGACTTAGAAAGTTGCTAGAATAACAGGAATATTTAAAGTTTCTTTATTTTTGCACTGGTTGCCCCAGTTCTATGTCTCTGAAATCTGAAAGTAATTGAGCAATTGTGTGCCAACACAGATCCTGTTATTCTAGCAACTTTCTAAGTTTATAACAGCAATACTTAAAGTGTCTCTGTGCTGTTTGTCCCTCTAGTATGTCTCTGAAAGTAATTGCCTTTTTTGGGGGGAGAAACTGTTTGCAAACACAGATCCTGTTATTCTTATAGCCAGCTTTAGGCACCAGCGAAGCCTGTGGTCACTGGGGGCCCCCAGCCACAGCACATTACTTTATCCTGATATTTTGTTACATGTCTGTCAAACCAACAAAAGCTAGCAGAGCATTCTTGTATACTTAATAAACCACATGGATAATAACTCTTATTTATACCTCCTTTAAAATTCAAAGATATTTCTGGTTGTAGTAACAGTGTTTTGTCAGGTAACAGGCATCAGAATTCCATTAAATATTTTACCACTGACATAGTGCCCCTGGCTTAGTTAAATCCTGCTGTTGGACATTTTCTCCACTAAAACTAACTACATAGCCAGTTTTAGGTCCCTGTTATACCCATGGCTGCAAGGGCCCCCCCCTTAATCATCCTTGACTGTGTGGGGGCCCCACAAAAGCTGCTGCTGGTTGGGAAAAAATGAGGAAGAAAAAATTTATTAATTTACTAATTATGCTCTTTAACCTGAACAAGGCTGTGAAGTGACCCTGTTAGGATGAATTTGATAATGAAAGTGAGCAAAGTAAGCACTAGAGAGATCAACGGCCCAGAGTGACTTATCTCTGTGCAAATTTTGGATTTTAAGAAGAGCTGATACTTTTGATCATCAGGGATGGTTTTCTCTTTCAGGGAATTCTATAAATACAAGCATAACACCTTCCTTGAATCAGTCTCCAGAGCCATGGACAAGGGTAAGGTGGTCCACACAGCCTATCTAGACCTGGCCAAGGCCTATGACACCATCCCCCACTCTGGAATCATAGATAAACTTACTAAGTTGGGCATTAATCCCTATGTCACCCAATGGGTTGCTAAATGGCTTACTGATAGAACCCACACTGTAAAAGTAGCCGACTCCAAATCCAGCTCCAGACAAGTGACAAGTGAAGTACCTCAGGGTTCAGTCCTGGGGCCGCTCTTGTTTGGCATCTACTTCTCTGAAGTACAGGTCAACACTAAGGGACTCTGGCTTACAAAGTTTGCAGATGACTGCAAACTGGGAGCCATTATTGAATCCCCAAATGATGTGGATACTCTACAAAAGGGCCTTACAGAAACAGATGCCTGGTGTCAGAGCCATGGGCTCAAGATCAATGCCAAGAAATGTATTGTTATCCCCTTTGGGAGAAAACATGCATCCATGAATTACCATATAGGTGGCAGTACACTAAACACAGAAAATGTGATAAGAGACTTAGGAACACAGATGGACAGTGGCCTCACCTTCGATAACCACATCGCCACAACAGTCAGGAAATCCTTCTATGTGGCACACCTCATCACGAAGGGCTTTTCATCCAGAAAAAAGGAGGTCATTGTCCCACTGTACTCATCCCTCATTAGACCCATTATAGAATACAACACCCCATTTGGTATGTACCTCTCAAGACATCTGCAACAACTGGAAAGGCCTCAGAAATACCTCACTAAAAGAATCACAGGCCTAAAGCAGATGCCCTACGCTGACCGCCTTAAAAAACTCCAGCTATACTCTGTTGCATATCGTCTACTCAGAGGCGATCTCTGCTTAACATTCAAGGCCATGTCAAACCCAGAGCTGTTGGACATGCTACACTTAAAGAAATCCCAATCCCTCAGAGCTACACGCTCCAGGGATCTAAACCTTGTCATCACAATAAACAAAACATGCTGGAGGGATAGGTTCCTGACCCAGAGACTCCTCAGACTCTGGAATAGATTGCCCATACATGTCAAGCAGAGTGCCTCTTTGGACCTCTTCAAGAGGAACCTTGACGATTGGATGGGAGAAAGGAAATTCACCCCAGGGATCACGTCAGTCGCTCTGCTAGACAGGGGTCCAGGAAAGTAAATAATGTGGGAAGAAATAGCCAGGGAATTGTTATGGCTAGGCTTGTATAGGCCCCAGGGCTGATAGCCTAGTACCAACCTATGAACCTATGAATCTATGAACCAGATAGTATAACACTCAATTCATTTGCTTAAGAATTCAGGCTCAGAATCAGGGCTACATTTTAAATATTACTCTAATGCACTTAAAAAGTTAGAATAACACCCTTTGCATCAACACATATTTTTGGACAATAATTATAAAACTCAGATGTCTGGATTGATTGGCTGTTTGTAATCCTGAATGATTTACCAGCAAATCAAACTTTTTGCAAAGGAGAAAGCAAAAGTGTGAACAAAATCAGGGAAGGTATGTGAAATCAGGGACAGTGACAGGTATGTGAAATCAGGGCCAGTGGCAGGTATGTGAAATCAGAGCCAGTGACAGGTATGTGAAATCAGGGACAGTGACCGGTATGTGAAATCAGGGACAGTGACAGGTATGCATTACTCCTCAATGAGGTGACTTACCCCTGCTGCTGTTTGACGACTACTAAACAGCATTCACTGATCTGGTGTGGCAGTACCAGTGCTCTACAATATATTGCTATTTGGTGAAATAACTAAAAAACTAGGACTGCTATGGCTTATGCTTGTGTGTGTGTAAAAACTATCACTGATTTTTGTATGTGCATGCACCCAGTAATGCCAGGACACAAACATTATTCTTCTGGGTATCAGTAAAAAATGTACTTAACAAGTAATTATATTTCAAAAGTAAGACATAAGATATATCACAGAACATTCAGACACTTAGATCTTCTTGGAGTCTGCTGGCCCCCACTCACCAGACTGTATAAATGGATACTGGGGGCTCCCTTAATCATCCTTGACTCTGTGGGGACCCCCACAAACGTTATTGCTGGCTGAAGAAAAATGAGGACAAAAAATGTTTCAATTTTCTGATTGAGCTGTTAACCCAAAATGCTGAGATATTACCCTTTTAGGATAAAGCTAATAATAGCCTCTGGTTTCAACCATACCTATTCTAAAACCAGCCATGCTCAAATGTGTGTGTACAGAAAGCTGCTGTAGGTTATGAGGGTTAGGGGATTGTGCGATTATTACAACTTTAATTTTCATCACAGTCAAACCTTAGAGGTGTGCACATAAAGTCATTATAGCTTGTGATTGAGCTGAGGACAGTGTGGTCATTGTTTATTTTCTCACAGACCTCAAAGGTGAAAAATGAAGGTTACTATAGCTTGTGTAAAGGTGGTGTACTGTCTAACAGCAACAAATTAGAATACTTTACAGAAATCATTCTCACAATCACACATCAGGCACATATACATGGGGCTGACTTTGAGGGTTAGGGGTAAGGAAGCTTGTTATGTATACATATATCAGCAGTCACTTGAAGTATATGGCTAAGGCAATTTAAACCTCTGTTTTCATCCTAGTCTAACACCAGAGGGATGTATAGGCAGTGACTGTCTTTTGTGGGGGGTTAGGGAAGGAGGCAGTACTCCCAGATAAGTCCTATGTATTCGTACAACTGGCTTGTTAGTTTATTGTGAGCTTTGAGCTACTATTTTGTCAGCTTTGAACATTAAGCCTTGGGCACAACTTAAGTCTTCCCTGAAAGAAAAAAATAAGACTGAAATTATTTTCTTTTTCAATGATTTTTGTTTAGGCCCCCATTGGAGTAAAATGCTGAGAAAATGCTCTAAAATGCATCCCAGGGCACATATATAACCCCTATGCCTTTGGGGGCATCAGCTTAATTGAGTTATTTCCTAAAAGGTTATCACTGTGCTGTCTTGGTCAGGAAATGTGTGTTGAAAGGATGCAAAGAAAACTAAAGCTGAACAACAACAGTGAATTTCTTTCCTTAATAATAATTTGTGTTCAAGCCATTACTGGATGAAAAGGTTATGTAAAAAGAACTTTAAAATGCACTTCAGAGCATAATAAAAGTTATGGCTTTTTGAAAATGATGAGAGTAAGGCAAAATGTGAGAAAAGGAAGAAAAAAGTAATATGAATGGTATGGGAGCCCAAAAGGTGGGGGATTCAGAGGAGAGGACTGGAGGGTGTGTGGGGGTGTTGAAACAAGCTTCCTTACCCCTAACCCTCATCTTGTCATCTTTTCACTTAAGTCCAGACCTGGACATATAGTTGTTGTAATGTATCATTGTTGCAACTAAATGCCAGTAACTGTAAGTGTCCCTTTGTTGTACAGGTCAACAAAGTGTGGTATATATGCGTGTTGTAATGTAACAGCTTGTAACTAAAGTCTGTGCGTACTACTTCTAAAAGTTTACAGCACAAACTAAAAGGTTTCTTAGGAGGTGTGGCATTGACAGGATGATACTTGGGCCCCCAACTTGACATTTGCTGGGGGCCCCCAAAATGCTAACACCGGCCCTGGTTATTCTATTAACTTTCTAAGTTTATAACAGTAATATTTAAAGTGTCTCTGTTTGTGCTGCTTGTCCCCCTAGTACGTCTGTGAAAGTAATTGCCTCTTTTGGCAGAAACTGTATACCAACACAGATCCTGTTATTTTAGCAACTTTCTAAGTTTATAAAAGCAATATTTACAATGTCTCTGTTTCTGTGTTGCTTGTCCCCCTATTAAGTTGGGCTTTGTCCAGATTTCTTGCACTAACAGGTTGAGAGGTATGTCGGGATGGATGTCAAGTGAGTTATTTATAGTAATGAGGTGCTTTAAAGTATCCAGTTTTGTTTTCTGGTAGAACTTCAGAGTGTAACTTTACTGTGTTTTCATAATGGCAAGATGCTGAACTGTTCAAGGAAAACACGTAAGTGACCCTATTGCACTGCTGGTTGACAACATGTTGGAAAATGGCAATTTTTGTAATTTTAAGTGTTGCAGTGATTTGTTAACTTAATCATGCTGTGTTGACAGTAATTTGTCCATTATAAAGTTTTCTTTTTCTGAAAGAAGTGGTATAACAAGGTAGGAACTGGGAATTTGAGCTAGGCTGTTCAGTGGTATATTGATAGGCTAAAATAGCATTAATGCCCATACTTTCTATTTGTAATTATTTTGGAATTTGTTGAGTTGGGCACTAAACAGGAATTAAAACTATACCCTTGTTTCAAAGCATTCATTAGTTGTTGTCTTTTGTCTTTTGCTGGTTAGGGGCTGCCACAGCAGAACTTCGGTTCACTAATGATTGGCAGTAGATTTTCACGAACGCCAAGGTGCCAGCTCGACGTTCAACCTTCAAAGAAGACCTGCCCATTTACGCATGTCTTTTGAATGCCCACCCAACCACGGGGAGGACATGCAGACTCCACACTGAAGGCACTCCCCACACTCCAACCAAGAATCGAATGGGAGAACCTCTTGCTGTGAGGCAACAATGTTACCGCTGCACCACCGCAGAAGTCTTCAAAGCATTTATTAGTACACCTTCTCTATTCTTTCAGTTTTCAGTCATTTATCTCTCCTTGCACCTAATTATTTCTAGGTATGTCCCAGATTTGTTGAGCTGTGCTGGTGTCTAACAGGTCATGCATGTCATCTGACTACAAAGTTGTAAACTTCAGAAAATGTTTTAATTTGCATTCTCTTGTCAATGCCTCAGGTTTATAGCAATATTGTCAGGTCTGGTTTTGTCCCTCATTCTGCTGTGGTTTATCTTTACTCAGTGCCATTTTTCCAGTAGTGTTTCCACAACTGGAAACTAAGACATTCATTCCAGTATCACTACAGCCTTTGTATACTTTGGAACAGATTTTTTTTTGCCATAAGTGTGCTATTTGGATTTTAAGGTAGGGTATTAGGATTTACAAATGTTGGGATATGTATGCATGCTTCTGCTTAGTGTGTGTGTTTATTTTTCATGGTTAAAGATGTCATATCTTGCATTCTTTGGTTTTACTGTTCCAAGGGGTCTATATCATAATGTTGAAAGCTGACAAGTTCGAAGCACTAAACTTCGAACTTGAAAATTTGAAGTCTAACAATGTCAAAACATAGAATGGAAATCGCCATAGAATACAGGAAGGGAATATTTCCCTTCACTGCACTGTAGTGTGATCTCAGAGTTGGTATATTTAAGTAGCGGGAGGTGTGGGGGTGAAGGGGGGCTTGCCCCTCCCTGCATAGAGCGTTTTTTTTTTTTGACATTCGACGTTGTCAGATTTCGAACTTTCAAGTTCGAAGTTTAGTGCTTTGAACTTGTCAACTTTCGACAATCTGATATAGACCTGCTCCAAGGCATGATGTGTTATATGGCACATTCTTGTAAAAGTACAGAGGGCCCTGGTTTTAAGTACCTTTTTAGGCACCTTTGCCAGGCCCAGACCTGGCTGTAGGACAGGGATAGAACACATCTAAAGTAGTGAATGTAAAATGCAAGTAGTATAGTCATGATGTGAGTGTTATAAGTGCATTTGTTCAGCTGGATGTGTTTATCCTTGTCATGGATTTTGAGATATAATCAAGGGTGTTTTGAGTGCTGAATGTCATGAAAGTTACTCTTCCCTTCTGCAACACTGGTTTGGTGGGCAAGTCAAGTGAGCACCAGAGGATTGAAAGTGTTGTAGTGGAAGCAAGGAAGTGAGTACTCTAAGCATGCAGGCCTTTATAGTAAACAAAAGGAGCAGAGATGAGCAAGAGAAGATGGTGCAAAGTCAGGAAACTTCCAGTGATATGGGTAGGTTATGGCCCTATTGTCTCATATATCTTTACTTTTCAGGAGATTTTCTAATTTTTATTTCTGCACTATAGCCCTATTTCTTTGTCATTGGTTAACACCACTGTTTTACAAACCTGCAAGGTACAGACTGCCCAGATTACAATAAGGACAGGGATGTAGATACAGATCACACCCCAAAGAAGATAAGATACACAATTTTTCAGCCAAGTTGGGCAAGTGCTTTTGACCAGCTTTCTATGAGTAGGTGTGGAGTGAAATATGCCTTCTGCAAGACTTGTAACACGTATTTTACAATCCATCACGGGGGCCGACATGATCTGCAATGACATGCCAACAGTGAGAAACACAGGCAGAATTGCAAGTATGCAGCTGGAAGATCTATGGTGGATTTCTTTGGACCTCAGAGTTTAGCAAGTGGTTGAGGCAGAGATTGGTTTTGTGTCTCTCCTTGCTAAACACAACTTATCATTTGCAGCAGGAGAGCATATCCTAAAATTTATGAAGAAGTGGATGAGGATCAAGATGTTCTCCGGAAAATGATGTGGTGCAAAAAAGGCAGCATGCATTGCACAGGATGTTCTGGGGCCTCATTACCACAATGATGCTGCAGCAGTCTGCCAGAAATCACCATTCTATGTGTATATGGACCAAAGCACAGACATGGGAAATGACAAACTGTAAGTGATCCTTGTTGGTTACCTTGATGAAAAGGCAAGCAAAAATGTGATAAGGTTCCTTCATATGCCAGACTGTGTGTCAGGAACTGGACAAGCAATATTTGATGCTTTAATGTCCACTCTGACAAAATTTAACATTCCATTTTCCAACATTGTGGGCTTTTCTTCAGACAATGCTGCCTCGATGATTGGAAAACACAACTCTATGCTGTCTCATTTAAAGGAGGTGAAGCCCACAATTATAAATATGGGGTGTCTCTGCACTTTGCAGATCTCTGCAGTAAGGCTGCTGTAAAAGCACTACATTCACCAGCTGAAGAACTTATATCAGATGTGTACTGCCATTTCAGTTACAGTGCACAAAGACAACAAAAACTGCAAGAATTTGCTTTGTTCACAGATACTGACCCCCTCAAGATCATTAGACATGCACCTACTAGATGGCTCAGTCTTGGTAAGGTAATTAACAGAACCCTGGACATGTGGCTAGCTCTAAATTCATATTTTCTGCTTGCAGAGCCAAGGTCTTCTAAGATTGACTTAATTTCTAAAAATCGGCAGAGTCATGCGGTGCATATGATTTTTCTGTTTCTTAAGTATGCACTGGAACCCTTATTGGAGTTCAACATCCAGCTTCAGAGCCCAGAAAGTCAGCTACTGACACTGCATGCCACTGTGCATAAACTCCTGCAGCAGTATGCTGGCAGACTCCTCAGACCTGCAGCTGCTGTCAGACTAATCAAACACAGTGATGTGTCAGTGTTGACTGACAGTAACTGTGTTCTACCAAACGGTGAACTGCGTATTGGCTATGAAGTCAAGCAGTACATGAGCAGCCATAAGGAGGATATTGCCTGCACAGTCACTGAATTTAACTTTTATACAAAAGTTACAGCTTTTTATGCTGCAGTGCTACAGAAAATGCTGAAAAAGTTTCCCATGCAGGATCACTTACCGAAAGATGCTGCATTAGTTATTAATCTGGCTAAAAAATTGGACATTTCTTTGGGACTTATCAGGGATGTTGGCGTCCGTCTGGGTGTGTGTGAAAATGATGTTGAGGCTGAACAATTAATCGATGAGTTCACCCAATATCAGATCGAGGACATGGGGAATCTGACAGGCCCAGTAGATGGGCCCCACTCATGTGTGTCACAGTACTGAGCACACCTTCTGAGGGACGTTTGCACTGAAGGAAAACTGCCACTCTTTAAGCAGCTGATGATGAGTCTACTTTGCTTGCCACACTCAAATGCACAAGTGGAAAGAGCATTTAGCATGGTGCAGAAAGTGAAAACTGAACTGCGTCAGTCTCTGAGTGTAAAAACATTGAACTCTTTGTTGGCAGTTAAAATAAAAAAGAACTGGACTGCTGTGATGTTAAGCTGCGGAAACATGTTTTAGAGGCTGCAAAGAAAGCCACAGCAGCATACAATAAGTCTACATTTGACGTATGACAGGATGCTGTTTAACTTGGTCTAACTAAAATTATTTGTGTGACTTGTAATATGTCTGTTCAGAAAATGTAGTAAATGTGATTTTTATTTTTGTAAAGTGCTGTTTCATTTACTTATGGTGTGGTTATGGTATTGCAAATTATTAAATAAAGGTTTTGGATCTGAGAAGTGTGTCTTATTGAATTTTACAGATGTTCTACCATGCTCCATGGCGATGGCATGATTCGCACAGTGCGAAAATAGGGTGTTCCCCATTTTGACCATTTGTCACACAATGTTAGGGTCTGTGTTCCACATTGGCCTCTTAAGAGGTTGAGACCTATGCAGTAATCTACAGTCCTCTTAGTTGATTCCCAAAAAGAAGGAAAGTGATTGCAAAGGCTGTGTTTACTTTAACCAGTGCTGTGTAGCTCAGTGTTGCATTTGCAGTGCACACAGTGTTAAGTTGCCACATGATTAATATGGACATACTCCAAGTTCAATATTAAAGATTTTAATCCAACCATTTGAAGCTACAACAGGAACAGATAACATCAGTCCAACAGGGACAGGAACATCCAGTCCTTATCACAGCCATTAACTCTGTCTCCCTCCTTATGCCTTCCTCTATCTCCACCTAGTTGCACAAGACCAGAACAGAACATATTCTCCCCATACTTAAGAACAGCACACTTACAATATGTAAATTGAACATCACTAACATTATCATGAACCCTGAATTACATCAACATTTATATTTATGTAACATAGTCCTCAAGCCAATGAGGTCTCCTTCTCACACCAGCTGGAGGAATGTGAGAAGATTCAGGCATTGGTGCCACTGTCGATTGAAGTGGGAATTCTACTGGAGCATCCCTTGTCTCAGGTGCATTTGACTTAGATAAATGGGAAGAATGACATTTTTTCCCATCTGCCAACAAGTAAGTACGTGGGCCAATTTCCTTTTGAATTTCCACAGGTTGTGAAAATCCTGGATGTTCTTGTGGAACATGTAGTGGATTCCGAATATGCACCTTGTCCCATTTTGAAAATGAGGAAGCCATGCTCCATGTCTAGTATCAGAATATTTGTTTCATTTTCTCTTGAAGAGACGAGACCCTTTTACCAACAGTATCAGCATTAACCATGCAGAAAACAGGAGGAGGAAGATATTGAGGTGTGTTCGCATTTTCTGGCCAAGAATCAATTCAAAAGGGGAACTCTTGTACTAGCATGTAGTGTTGCATGATATACCTGAAGAAATTCTGAGACAACTGGTTTCCAAGGTTTTGCCTGTAAGATAGCAGATTGTATGCAACCTTTTAGAGCACAATGAAATCATTGAATGGCACCATTTGCAGCTGGGTGGTATACTGAAGTATGAATGTGTTGTATATCTCTTTCTGCCACAAACACTGCAAAATCTGCACAGGTAAATTGACATCCATTATCTGATACAATGGTATGTGGATGTCCAAACTGGCTGAAAACTGAAGTGAGGAAGTTGGTAACATTTTGAGTAGTGACAGAGACAATGAATGCAACATCTGACCACTTGCTGTGATAATCAATAAGGGTTACGGCATAACAGCAATTCCAGATAGCCATTTCAAATGGGCCCACTATATCTATGACCAGCTTTTGCCAAGGTTCAGATGGAAATGGAACAGGTTGTAAAGGGGCTGCTGAAGGACTGGCAGTATTGTCAGAAGATTAGCAGAGTTGACAATTTTTAATTTGAGCTGCAACCATGTCATCCACACCTGGCCACCAGTATAGCTCACACAGCCTCTGTTTGGTTCTCACTCCGACTTGCTGGCCTTCATGTGTAAGCATTACTAAACTGTGGTGCAGAGAAACAGGAGCAATGAAACAAGTGCCGTGGAACACAAACTCATCTTGTACATTGAGTTAATCTCATAATTGGAAATATGGATGCATGTTTGTGTCTACTGCATTAAGAGAAGAAGGCCAACCACTGGTGAGCTGGGTTCACAGAGTGGACAACTCACTGAAGGAGGCAGAGGCAGAAGCAAATTCATAAGGTGACAGGGCAGTTAAAGCAGCATCACCACAGACTCGGGTTTAGGTTCAGAAATGTCTTCAGCGGTAGCAGGCAAGGGTAAGTGAGAGAGACAATCAGCAATGTAATTCTGTGACCCAGGAAGATAAGCAACAGTATTGTTGAAAGACAGCAGTTGTGCTGCCCAATATGCAATCCAAATGCCTGCCTGATCAGACCCTTTTGAGGACAGTAGTGTGGTCAACGCTTGGTGATCAGTCCAGAGAGTAAATTGTCGACCCAACAAGTAAGTTCTCCATTTTTCAACAGCCCACATACATCCAAGAGCCTCTTTTCAATTGTAAAATGTTTCCTTTCAGCAACAGTAAGAGTCCTAGATGCAAAGGAAACAGTCCGTTGCATATGGTCAGGTGAACCTGAGCAAGGACAGCTCCAAGCCCATAATCAGATGCATCAATAGAAACTACAGTAGACAAATCAGGATCAAATAAAGCCAAGGCTGGACTATCAATCAGCCACTGTTTCACTGACATAAAACTGCACTGAGATTCCTCAGACCAAGAAAATGGCATATCTTGGTGGAGGCAGGCATGTAGGGGTTCTACAATGGTGGCAAAGTGTGGAATAAACTTATTATACCAAGATGCAAGTCCAAGGAAGGAATGTAACTTGGAAACATCGGTGGCAGCTGGGGCACAGAGACGAGCCTCAAGATGCTCCTGATCAGGCTGTATCCCTTGTGCTGTAACAGTATGGCCCAGAAAGCGCAAACTGACCTGATTGAAATGACATTTTGATTAATTTAGCTGTAAGCCTACATCTTTTATGCATTTAAGAACTGTTTGAAGTGCCCGATCATGGTCAGCCTGTGTGCGACCCCACAAAATGATAACATCTAAGTAGTTCACAACATTTGGCAACCCCTGCAAAATTATAGCAAGCATCTTTTGAAAAGCAGATGGAGCAGATGCTAACCCGTATAGAACCTGGAAAACCGGAATAAACTGTCATGAGTAATAAAGGTAGTCAAGTCACGGCTGTCTTCACGAAGCAAAAGCTGAACGTATACACTTTCTAAATCAATAGTAGAGAACACTGTTGCTCCTTTCAGCAAGGATAGCATTCCATCAATGTGAGGAAGAGGAAAACTGTCCATAATGATAGCCTTATTAGGTTCTCTCAAATCAACGCATAGGCGAATACCATCAGACCTCTTTTGAACCACCACAATGGGCAAGACCCAGGGAGAAGCATCACTTCATTCAATAATCCCTGCTTGAAGAAGACAACTGAGCTCTGCACTTACATCTTGCCAAACTGACAGAGATAACCAACATAATTTTTGTTGTACTGGAGTAACAAAATCTAATACTTTAACTTTGTGTATGAAGCCTTTTGCACAACCCAGGATCAGAGAAGGTAATGGAGCTGTAGAAAGACGCATGACAGGAACCAAGTTTGTGGTAGGGCATGGCAAGACAGTACTGCCGTTAAAGCACAAATGTAGACCCTTTATTAAATCCATGCCCAGCAAAGCAGTCCCAGACTCCACAATGAAAACAGATGTAGAGCATGTAATATCATCTTTGGACGGGACACAGTACTGGTAAGCAGCCAAGTGCAGGAAGTGGAGCATGGGAATAAGTCACTAACTTAACTGAAGGTGGCAATAAAAGTTCCCCTTGAAAGTGTGCAACATATATACATTTAGGAAAAATGGATACCGATGAGCCAGAATCTACAATTAGATCCACAAGTGCAGTACCATTTGAAATTTTCATTGTGATACTGCAATGGATTCTCTCAGATGATGAATGGTCACTTAAGTAAAGGATCTGAAGCTCAGGTAAGGCAACTTCCTGCACAGAGCATGTCTGCACAGAACAGCAAACTTGTGCAAAATGTCCAGTGTTTGCGGCAGTTGTTACATTTAACAGAAGCAGCAGGGCAGTGTTTATTATTGGCAAGATGATTATCAGATCCACAATGACAACAAGCATGAAAAGAGGCTACAGAAGGCATAGCAGCTGTCGGCTGTGAAACAGACAGGAGCTTGGAAGAAGACCTGTAGCAGTGGTGACCAGCAGCAGACAAAGGTTGAGTATGTAAAGTCTGTACTGGGACTGGTCTATCACCCAAAATAAACTCTGTCTGCTCACCCACAGCTTCAACTTGTGTACCAATTGTAATAGCTTTATCCAAAGTCAAGTCGGGTTATAAAAGTAATCGTTCACGTATACAGTGATTAGACACATGTTCCTCCAACTGATCATGTAACATTTCATACAGTTTAGTATCAAACTCACATTTAACTGCTAAGTCTTGTAATGCAGCCACATACTGAGGAATATCCAAACACAAACAAGGTAATGGTCAGTAGTACGTAGTCTCTGGACACTATTTCCAAAAATATTCGCCACAAACACATCCAAAGAACTACTCAATGGCTGCATATAAAAACAGTAGATTTATTGGTGAGCGCTTTCGTGGTGTTGAAACACCACTTCTTCAGACCTGCACTCTACTTAAATACCACTCAATCATTGACACGCCCAAACCTTTTTACATGTCATCATTCAACTATATGCTAGTTAAACTCACACTACCTAAAAGCAGAGTTATACTCAGTAAGCATATACATATTGACACAAAAATAAACACAAAATAAAAATAAAAATAAAAACACATCATAATAAATACATAACCGATGTGCAACATCTTTAAGAACATACAAAAAAAAATGTAAAAAAGACATTGTACTAACTTCATAAATGTGCACTGCAGAAAAAGACAAATGTATCAAGGCAGAACTCCCTGTATAAGCAATGCTGACAAACCTGCTAAAGAATGCAACATTATATTCATAACAAAATTTTATTGTCCTAAACAACATATAGTCATATACAAGAGTTCAAAACAGCATGTTTACCTATGTAGTGGTCTGGACTTCAATATGGGTTTGAGGGGTACCTTTTCATTCGGCCCCCCCCCCTCTGCTTGAAGCCTCAATATCCACCTGCTCTCTGTTGTCTCGGTCAAATTCACTACATCACCACCTCGTTCATTACCATACACCATTTCTATTACCTGAAACCTAAAACTGTGACTGGCATCAGTCTTGTCAACATGCCTTGCCAATGCATTAGTGTTGTCTTTGTTTCTAATTTTCAATAAATGCTCTCTGATTCTATATCTCAGCTTTCTATTGGTTTTACCCACATAGTAAGCAGAGCATCTGTTGCATACAGCCAAATAAACAATGTTAATACTATTGCAGGTTGCCTTTACCTTGAAAGAAAAGTCTCTCCTAAGGTCAGGGTGTGAAAACACATTGCTTGTGTCGATATATTGACACTGATTACAGTTCAAACATGGGACCGTCCCCAACTTATCATGACTCTTGAACTCTCGTTTATCCTTAGAATAACACAACATCTGTTTCAAAGATTTCTTATTTTTGTATAGAAACGATGGTCTATCACCAACTATGGGTCCTATCTGAGGATCCTGTGTGAGTATTGGCCAATATTTCCGAATGACATCAGTGACTATTCTGACATCACTGGAATATTCAACTGGCACTCTCACATGCCTCTTCTTGAATTTTCAACCTTTCACATGCTCAACATTGTTGATTACCTCCCTCTCAGAGAAATAAGGTTTCCCTCTATCACTCCTAAGCTCCCTGACGTTAGAAACTACATCTGAAACTTCTGCTTTGTTATATCCCCTATTAACAAACCTCTCTTCTAATACCTCCATCTCAGTATTAAATCTCCCTTCCTCTGTAGTCAACCTTGAGGTTCTTAATGCCTGTCCATTAACCACATTGCTAAAAACATGGTGGGGATGCATGCTAGTCCTATGCAATAGATGATTCCTATGACATTCTTTCCTATGTATCTTGGTAGAAAGTGTCCCTTTATCATCCCAATATACACATACATCAAGGAAGTTCATTTCTTCATATGGAAAACTGACCTCACATTCAAGGAAGCTTGTGGTATTGTTGATATATTCACAAAAATTGTTCAATCCTGTTAATCCTGTTAAGTCACATACTGAGGAATAGTTTCATGGGCAGCCTGAACACGTTTTCTAAAAGCATTCCTCTCAGCAACAACATTTCTCCATGAAGCAAAATGAGCTTGTAAAGCCCTAATGGTGTCATCCATTGACATACCTTGGTTCGGAAGCATGTAAAACAGTCTCTGACCTTCTTTTCTCAGACAATTAAAGAGAAGTGCCTTTTTTCATGCTTCTAGCAATTCATCTCCTGATGCACCAACAACCAGCATGTACTTATTAAACATTTTTAGCCACATATCAAATGGTATATCAGGTTCAGCCGGGCATGGCAAAAATGGTGGAGGAAAAGGAGTAACAGCAACAGCCATTATAAACAAGCAGAAACAAGTAAGTATCCCATCCCCAAATTGTTAAATTGCCAGATGATTAATATAGACAGACTCCAAGTTCAATATTAAAGATTTTAATCTAACCATTCGAAGCTACAACTAGAACAGATAAATAACATCAGTACAACAGGAACAGGAACATCCAGTCCTTATCACATCCACTAACTTTGTCTCCCTCCTTCTGCCTTCCTCTAGCTCTACCTAGTGGCACAAGACCAGAACACAACACACAGGAAGAACCATACACTTCACTTTTTTCAAGAAACTGCTGGACTCATTCCTGCTTTGTAGTAGTTAATTGGGAGTCTTAAGATAAGTAAATTCAATAACATTTAATTATAATGGGGGAGATATGTTTGGTAGGTAATTATCAAGACAAATACACCAAGATGGCTTACTCATTTATACATTTACAAAAAAGTATGTCTCAAAAAATAAAACCAAAGGAGGGAAGGACTGAGACAAAACAGCGAGAAACTGGTTATAAGGTCAAGAATGGTGAGTATTGAATCACTGCAAGATGGGATGAGGGCTAAAACAAGAGAGCAAAAAAACAAAGTTAAAAAATTTAGGGCTACTGGATCCCTGCAAGCAAGGTCTGTAAAGAAGGAAAGTACAATCGCCATTTTTTCTACTGATGGACAATATATTCAGTCCACTGCACAGACATAAAGACCACAATACCCAGAGAGCAGTGCAGATCAGTGCCGTCATGTTGTACTGAAATGTTGTCAGAGGCAGGAAAACGAATTAACATATCGGAAACATAAACACACTTTGTAATTCACACCTTCAAGTGAAGAACAATTAAATAAACAGATGGCAAGGTTGACCAGTATTATCATGCAAGTTCTAAAATGTCAAAATTAAAATAAATCCCTAACATTCCAAACAGCATCAACAGTTGTAAATTCTCACTTTCATTCAGTGAGCAAATTAACAATAAACAGAGGACAAGACAGAACACTACAATCTTGCAGGTAATGAAATGTGAATACAATAAAGAAAAATCTATATCACTGTAAACAGAATCAAAGTTTCTCAATCGCACCTTCAGGAAATGAAGAATTAAACAATAATCAAATGGCAATGTAAAGTAGTACACACTGGGATCTAGTCAAAGTGAAAAAAAAAATTCTTTACCTATTGTAAGCACAATCACAGTTTGTAATTTACACCTTCATGACAAGGACAATTAAATAATAAATAGATGATACTGCAGAGCGTTATTAACCCGCAGGTACTGAAAAGTACTCAAAGTTAAGACAAATCCTTAATGCTGCAAACATAATCAAAATTTGTAAATTCAAGTGTAGTGCACCCACAGGTGTAGCTGAAGTAGATATGGGTTGCTTCCTACCTGACTCTGGTGACAACCCTATTAGGTCCAACACACCAAGGCGGCAAGAATGACAGATTTTTTTTCTAGGTGACACATCTAGTTTAAAAGGCAATAGCACATCCACAAACAAATTATTTCAACAGTGCACCAGTTAGCAATATGGGAAGGTGAGATATGCATGCAATGAAACCATACATCCACCCTCTTCCCCAGAACTCAACAGAAAAAGGTCTTGACATTCAAACATGCACAAAGAAGGCAATATCAATGAGCAGTAAAGCTTTATAATGCATCAATATAAACACAGGAGAAAAATGGGGTCTATATTATAATAGCGAAAATCCCTTTAAGCGAATGCGAAAACACAGACACGTATTGCACAAACCGCGAATATGCCAAATGTACTAAACCACGAAATACAAAAAGTCGAATCCCCATAGTCGGCCAACTCCACCTCCCACTACATACTGCCACCCAAACAAAATAAATAAACCACATACATACACTAACCAAAACCCTACTTCTTACCCTAAAGTAAAGCACCAAAACCCTACTTCCAACCCTACACTAAACCTTACATACATTACTATTTATGCACTTACCTTAACCCGCACCCTAACCCTAAGGTCTGCAACTATCACACACTTACCCTACAGCGATATACCAAAACAAAAAAAATAATCCACACACATATATTTAACAAAACCCTAATTCTAACCCTACACTAAACTTTACATACATTACCTATCTATGCACTTACCTTAACCCGAATCCTAACCCTAAGGTCCATAGCTATCGCACACTTACCTTACGGAGCTATACTGCAGATGGGCCGACCATGACACTTCGACTTTTTGAATTTCGAGGTTTAGTACATTCAGCATAATTGCGGTTTGTGCAATACATGTCGGTGTTTTCGAATTCGCTTAAAAGGATTTTCGCTAATATAATATAGACCCAGAAAAAATGCAATGTCATTAGGCAATAAAAGAGTTATAATACAGCAATACAGATATGAGAAAATGCAATGTCATTGAGCAGCAAATTTCTTGAAGGCAACAGTACTAACATGAGCAAAATGCAATGTCATTGAACAATGAAGATTTATAATGCAACAATACAAATATGAGAAAATGCAATGCCATTGAGCAGTACAAACACCCTCAATCCCCCCGATCAATTCTAAACAGACCAGCTATGAAACATTCTATTATACCAAGTTCACTGGCCAGTGACTACTTGCAGTCTTGCTGCTGGCATGATGGGGCCCAAGTTGTAGCTCATATGGAGCCCAGTTATTTATAATCCACAAAGCATTTGGGGGGGGGGGAATCCACAATCTTATAAAAATATAAAATGACGGCCAAAGCCTCTTACCACTCCGTCCAGAATATCCTAGTGACCAGGCACCGTGGTTCATCTGATGAGAAAAGTAGAAAAATCACCTGCCAGAACTCTGGTAATCATCTATGGCTTCTCTGTACTAGGCCCAAAGGAACTCCTTTCTTGCTGAATCATATGCAGGTGTGGAACTACTGGTTTCAGACTTCTCTCCTGATTCCACAAAATACCATCATCCAGGATTTCAACAAAAGGCAGACACAATCTGCTACTTCACTTCCCTGTCCCCAAAGCACTAAAAAAGAAAATCCAGTCATGCTGCAAGGCCCTTTTTCCTTTCAGCTCCCTGTTTCAGTCTCCCCTCCTTCAGCTAGTGTTCCAGTCCTCATTTCACTTTTGAAATTGTCTTGTATGTTACTGAAAAGAGCTCTACCTTGTGGTGTAATGAAAAACTACAGTCTATTACTTCTACAATAAAATACAGTGAGAGCTACACTCTCCCCCACTTGAAAATATTGGGTCCACCCAAGTCAGAGGTAGATTAGCAGCAAAATATTTACAAGCACTAATGCACCATCAGGTGAAAAATATTTTTGCATTCAAAAGGTACATTCCACCAAGGGTAATCAGCCTTATGCATAACTTGGAAATGGGGTGTCACCACTGGAGTAGGAGGCATAGGGATCATGGGTGCAGACTCTACAATGAGCTGTGGTCACAGGTTCCTGTGTACTATGTCCCAAACTGTTATATGTAAGTCTTTGTGGGGGCTGAATCAGTCTCTGCAGTTTTGGTTCAGAAGAGACAGCTAAGGAATTTTGCTCAGAAGATTTGTCACCCACATCACATTCAATGTCCAGTTCTTCAGTAGGCATATTGTCTACTTCTAAGATCTCCCCTTGTATAATTTCACTTTTCCATAATGGCATGACTGTTCTCAGCACTATTTTCTGAAGTTTGCATAGCAGGGCTTCCATCAGAAACAGGTTCTGTAAGAGGCAAGAAACATTACTTAGCCTGTTGTTAGGTCTGGGCTGCTCAAAATGACAAGGAAAGAATTCCGGTGCATTTACATTGAGATTACAGCCCATGGGGTCTTGGACATCCTCAAAAAAAAACTCACTGAAACCCCAGTCATCATCACTGTCCTCCTCTCCTTCAGCAGGAGGGAGCATAGACTCTTTAACATTGGAGGGACGCCTTAGCCTTCTGGATCGCCTTGAGTTAGGCTTCTGCTGAGCCATTCTGGGTTTCAGATTCATGAGTCTCACTGATTTTGCCAAAGGCATTAAGTTGTTGTGGTACCAGGTTTTAATGGGTCCTTCTTTCCCCTCAGGGCAAACTTGGCAGACAGGGATATTAGGTAGTTGAGAACAAATTATGTAAATCTCATATCTCCAGTGGTCAGCTAGTTTATGCTTTCCTTGTAGTCCCAAATTTCTCAAAAGAACTATGTCCCCTGGCTGCAAGTCATGCATCTTTACTTTTTTGTCATAGTGAGCTTTGTTTCACTGATGTCTTTGTCCTGTTGATTTTTCAGCAAGCTCATAAGCCTGTCTGAGGTTCTTCTTCATTCTCTCCACAAAACTGTCATGAGATCGCACTGGTGTATCATCAGCTGTGACTCCAAAGGTGACATCAACAGGAAGACGAGCTTCTCTTCCAAACATTAGAAGTAAGGCGATAATCCTGTAGCATCATTTTTAGTACTGTTGTAAGTATGCACCACTGTGGCTAGATGTCTACTCCACTGACTCTTCTTCTCAGCAGATAGTGTCCCCAATATATCTAGTAAAGTTCTGTTGAAACTCTCAGGCTGAGGATACCCTTGAGGATGATAAGAAGTGGTGCGGCTTTTTTGGACTCCCAACAGAGTGAGTAGTTCATGGACAAGCTTGCTCTCAAAATGACATCCTTGATCATAGTGTATCCTTTTTGGCAGGCCATAGTGTACAAAGAACTTCTCAACTAGTAGTTTTGCCAATATAATAGCTTTCTTAACGCAAGTGGGAAATGCTTGAGCGTATATGGTATAGTGGTCTGTCACCACCAGCACATTACTGACCTGCCTTCATCCAGTTCAATGCACAGAAAATCTATACAGACCAGTTCCATGGGTCCACTACTCTCCATTTGACCCAGTGAGGCAGCTCTGGTCAGCAGAGTCTTTCTCTGAATGCAACAAAAACATATACGACAATAATACTCAACATCTTGCTTCATGCATGGCCAGTAGAACCTGTCTCGTACCAGACCCATAGTTCTGTCATAACCAAGATGACCATGTTCATCATGCAATGACCGGAGTACTACTTCTCTATACTTATGAGGAAGCAACAATTTCCATTTTTCACTGCCAAGTGCACATGGAGATCTCCTATAACACTAATCCATTCTGTATCTGGAGTCTGTCCCATTCTTTGGACAAAAGTCTTGCCAGAGGATGAATATCCATGTGAAGCATATTAACTTGTTTCTTCTCTAAAGCAGCTACCACCAGATCTCTTCTGAGGTCACTGTTACTCAAAGCTGCTAGCGATGAAGCCTGTAAAGTGACCAGATTATAGTAAACTTGGGGTATGCTTGCTGCAGACAGACCCAACTTCTGGGCCCAACATTCAGTGTGCTGATAGCAGGTTGCCATCTGTCACATAGCTCTCACCCTTGGCACTGGAATTTCCACCCATTCATCGTCGGGGTGTAAATCTCCCTGAGGCCTTCTGGACAGACCATCAGCATCCCCATTTTCATGTCCTGGGTGGTATTTCAAACTGAAATTATAGTCGCATAGAGCCGTTATCCATTTGTGGCCAGTAGCATCTAGCTTTTCAGTGGCCTGGATGTATGTCAGAGGACTGTTGTCATTCTGCACTTCAAATTCAGCCCCATACAGATATTCATGCAGGTTGTCCACTACCACCACTTTAAGGCAAGGAATTCCAACTTGTGTGGAAGGTAGTTTCTTTCTGTGGGGGATAAACTCCGACTGATAAAAGCCGCAGGTCTCAGCTTCTTGTCATACTCTTGGTAAAGGACTCCTCCTAAGCCATCCCTGCTAGCATCCACATGTAAAGTGTATGGCTTTGTTGAGTCAGCATATGCCAGCACAGGGGCATGTGTGAGGCAATACTTAAGCTGTTCAAATGACTCTTTGCACTTAGGTGACCAACGACTCTTGATGAGTTCTTTAGAACCTCTCAATCCCTTAGGTTTTTTCAGAAGGATATCTTCATCTGTTTCATCTGCTTTCTCATCATTTCAGAGCAAATGGTTGAGGGGTCTTGCTATCTTTGAAAATCCCTCCACAAACTTTCTATAGTAACTGAAGAAACCCAGGAAAGATCACAACTCTGTGATAGTTTTGGGTCTGGGCCAAGATGCCACCGCTTGAAAAATGAAAAACTACAGTCTATTACTTCTACAATAAAATACAGTGGGAGCTACACAAACCTTCAAGCAGTGAACCATTAAACAGCAAACAAAGACATATATATAGCCTCATTTAAGACAAATTGCCAACATTACAACCAGAATCAGTCTGCAAATTCAGTTTCATGCAATGAATGATTAAATAAATAGACGGAAAAACAAAGCAATATTTTTCTGAATAAACTGAAATTTGGTAACTGATCAGGAAAAATCCATAAGACTACATAGAAAATCAAAGTATGAAAATTCACACTTTCATTTGATGAACAATTTTGTAGTAAAGAGTAAATAAATCGGATTACAATGCAGTATTATCCATCAGGTACTGAAATCAAGTTACAGTAAATAAAAAGGAAAATGTTCACCATATTGCAAACAGAATCAGTCACTGTTTTATCCTTTCATGCACTGTATTTGTTCAAAATGAATACATTCAATTCAAATACCTGGATGAACACTGCCTTTATATGGGTGAGATAACCAAGGTGGAAGGTGTTTGCTACATAGCCTATGAAGCAAAAACATTCAGAACAGGTAGAATGACCAGTTCCAACACTTCCTCTGGTGTGGTCTCTCCAAATCTGTGTTGTGAGTGTACAAAGATGGCATTACTAAATAAAAAAAAATCCAGATCCATGAATGCCCTTGCTTGGAAATAGTTCAAATACAGGAGGCAGAGACAATATTGCTTCAGTAAAATAGAGGTAATTGAACTTATCGTCTCTTTCTTTCTAAACAGCTGAAGCAGATAATCTTGGTCAAGAGCAACCCCCCCCCCCCCAATAAGTGTAACATCAACCAAGACACAATCTGTGAAAATAAAGGTAAGCTTTTCTAACTAATATGTACAGCTAAAATAAGGGCAAGCAAACACTGTTACTGAGTGTGGACTGTAATAACACTGTGGTTCTTTGCTCTAGTAAAATATAGACAGGGAGAATCCAGACATTGTTAAGAGTTGTCTAAAGAAAATAGGAATACTGGATGTCTACATAGCAGGTGAAAATTCTCTTGTATTTAAATAACAATAAGGGGACAAATGTGGTTGTAGCTAATTATAAGATAAATACATCATGATGAGACAAAACAGCTCAAACTGGTTATAAGGTCAAGAATGGTGAGTATTGAATCACTGCAAGATGGCATGAGGGCTGAAACAAGGCAGCAAAAAACAAACAAGTTAAAAAAATGAGAGCTACTGAATCCCAGCAAGCAAGGTCAGTAAGGAAGGAAAGTGCAATTACCATGTTTTCTACTGGTGGACAATATATTCAGTCCACTGCACAGACGTAAAGACCGCAATAACTACAGAGCAGTGCAGACCAGTGCTGTCTTGTTGTACTGAAATATAGTCAGAGGCAAGAAAACTAATTAACATATTGCAAACATAAACACACTTTGTAATTCACACCTTCAAGTGAAGTACAATTAAATAATAAACAGATGGAAAAGTCGACCAATATTATCATGCAGGTACTAAAGTGTAGTCAAAATGAAAACAAATCCATAACACAACAAACATAAACAAAGACTGTAAATTCTCACTTTCATGCAGTGAACAAGTAAACAGTAACCAGAGAACAAGACAAAGCACTACAATCCTGAACGCACTGAAACGTGATTATCATTAAGAAAAATCTGTTATCACTGTAAATAGAATCAAAGTTGTCAATTCACACTTTCAGAAAATGAACAATTAAACAATAATTAAATGGCAATGTAGAAGAGTATTATACTTTACATACTGGGATCTAGTCAAAGGTAAAAAAAAATCCTTTTCTTACTGCAAACACAATTCGACCTTATAATTCACACATTCATGCCAGGAACAATTAAGTAATAAACAGATGACAGTACAATGCAGTATTGACCTGCATACCTCTCAGCCGTACTGAATTCCTCTGTATTTCCCAGTTTCGAGAGCAAAATAGTGCGGTGCTATGAATTCCCGAGTGGCCCCTTTAAATCCTGATTTTTTTTTCTTATTTTTTATTTTATTTACAGATAGACAGAGAGCAGGGTACTTGAGGAAAATTAAGAGAGGTGTGCTTAGGCATGGCTGAATGCAGGGACATAGGAAGCATAGCCAGCCTTAGGCATAGGCCATCTAGGCAGCTGCCTAGGGTGCTGCTCTAGCAGAGGTGCTTCTCCAGTAATCTGGATGGTATAGGTATGCCAGGATGGGGGCACCAAGTGGTGTGGGGGGAGCACTGTGGAGTCCTTTTTCCTAGAGAACCAGTTGACCACAGGCCAGTCCTGATAGGAAGTGTACGCTGTTTACACTACAGCATACATGTAGTTAGCCAAAGGAGTTGTAAATGCAGTAAACCATAAATCTGAAAAAAAAAGTCTTAAAGTTGTATCTTGTTGTCCTTCTCCTGCCAAGGCAACTTCTTTTAAAATCACAAGAAGTACTAAATGGCTGATGAAACTCCCACTGCCCAGAAGTGTAATTAACAGTTCTTTTGTTTCTTAAAGAAAAAAAGCCATTTAACCTATTTCCAGTCAGTGTATGCTGCTTGGGTGGAGGGGTGCTGTTTACCAATGTTGTTGTTTGTTTTTTGGCTTTTTCCCAGTAAGGGGTCGCCACAGCGGAACTCCGGTCCGCTAATGATTGGCAGTAGATTTTTACGAAACACCGAGGTGCCAGCTCGATGCCCAACCTTCAACGAAGGAACGCCCATTTACACACGCATGTCTTTCGAATGCTACCCAACCACGGGGAGGACATGCAGACTCCACACAGAAGGCACTCCCAAGCCAAGCGGAAAAACGAACGGGAGAACCTCTGGCTGTGAGGTAACAATGCTACCGCAGTACCACCGTGGAAACCAGTGCTGTAAATTATCTAATTTCTTGTGGTGTAAGGTTGGTGGGAAGGAAGCAAGCAAAACGTAGACAAGACTTGGAAGTTTGGAACAGTCTGTTTTTAATTGGCTGCAGCCATATCTGCAGGTTGCTTTAAATTTCCCCTAAATAGTTCTGTGGTTGCCACAAAATAGTCCCCTTGCTTTTTTGTGATTTTGACTACGGTACATTAGAACGGTACAGACAGAGATGCCAGAAGTGACCTAATACATTAATTTAGTTATGGTTTAGTTAACAGTAGCGGTTATTTTGTTTTCTTCAAAACTGTATGGTAAGCAAACTAAGGTACAGTAACTGTTATCTGAAAACATCTCACAGACAGATGAACAGTTTAACCATTCCAACTATCTTTGTGTTAAATAATTAGTTAGGTGACCTGTCTCTTTAATAAAAGAAATTGCACTGTCCGTTTTATTTATGTTTGAGCATCTCTTGCTGCTACTTGTTTTAAGTGGATGTGTACAAGCTATGTCTGCATCATTGTGTTTCTGGCTACTGTTTTTTTTTTTTTTTTGATTATTATTATTACCTTCAAAACTATAGCTCCTGTTTGTGTACTTCTAATTACCACCTCATTATGGCATCCGTTCATTGTTTGAGGCTGTCCTCCTTAATTAAGTGACTTACCCATTAATAACAGCCAGTATTTGAAAAGGAAAGGTGTATGTGTTAACACAAAGATAGTAAAATTGTTAATCTGTAATACCTTGCAGTCAAGAAATTAATCATTTGTGCTCCAATTTCATTACTGTAAGACCTACTTTTTTGAGGGGGACAAAGTGTGAAATGGCAAGGTAGGAAGCAGGCAATGCACTGTGAATGTCCACTTACAATCTACTATACCGGAAATACTGTAAGTTCTTAGCTAGTAATTATAAAGGTGTGTAGTATTTATATGCATAGTTAATGTTTCCAAGTGACTATTGTATGGCATCAGAGGTCAGTCACCTAACTAATTCACTTCAAACCCAAAGAAATTTTGGTATACCATGAACAACAGTCTCCATCCAGGGAAACCTTCTACCCCCAACCCATTCCCCAATAAAACTCCTCTCGACACCGCCACTCTACTAAACAATTACTTCATTGACTCTATTCACAAACTAATTTCCCCCTCACAATATCAAATCACAACCCCCACCCCTCCTCCAATTGCATCCAAACAACCTGCTTACTGAAACCTGTCTCTACTGCCTATATAAAATCCCTTTTACAGAAACTTAAAACATGTTCTCCTTCTTTTGACAACCTACCCCCCAATTTCTCAAACTAGCAGCCAGTTCCATAGCATATCCCATCTCAATTCTCATCAACCATTCTATCAAAGAATACTCAGTCCCAGATATTTGGAAATCCTTCTATTCTATTCCACTGCACAAAGGAGGGAACTCCACCGACCCTTCCAATTACTGTCCTATAGCCATCCTCTCCCCTCTCTCTAAAATTATTGAGAAATGCATTCATAGGCAACTTTTTCAAAATCTACTTCAGGAAAATCTCCTCAGCCCCTCTCAACATGGATTTAAGCCCCATCAGAGAACATCTACATCTCTGCTATCCTTCACCCAGACTATTGAAGAGGCAAGAGACAACAATAAACTGGTATCATGCCTACTCCTTGATTTCTCCAAAGCTTTCCACACCATCTCCCACCCCAAGCTCCTAAATAACTGAACTCAACCTCTCCACTTCCACTATTCTCTGGTTCTCTAGCTGCCTTAACAACAGACTGCAATCTGTTAGATGGCAGTCCTCCTGCTTGCCTCTTACCTATCCAAACACGTGTCCCCCAAGGATCCATTCTAGGCCCCCTTCTCTTTAATATTTTTACTAACAATCTTCACTCCACCTGCTGTATCTCTTCACTGATCCAGTACACTGATGACTCTACTCTGATTACCCTCTCTGACAGCCCTACGGAACTTCACTCCCCCGCACAGACTTCTAACACCACTGAACGCTGGTTAATCAATAACCAACTCATCCTTAACCCAAAGAAAACCAAGCTTCTTCTTTTCCTTCCAAAATCTATGTCCAACCTTAAAACTTCTTTCCGTCTCTCTTCCCTTGACAACACTATCATTCATTCTGACTCTCACACTGATGATCAACTGAAATTTGACCACCACATCCAACAATCCATCAAAAAAAAAAAAAAAAACAGTCAAAAGTTGGTTTACTGTACAGAAATAAAATAATGTTATCCATCACCTCTAGGACCCCACTTGCTCAAGCCTACCTTATTTCCTGCCTACTCTACACTTCTATATTTACCCACCTCCAGGCAAATCTTTTAACCAAACTTGAACAAACTTATAACCAGACAGCCAGATTTGCCTGTAACTCCCCTTACAAATCCCATCACTGCATTGCCCTTAAACAACTACAGTGGCTTGGATTCCCTTAATTACTTAAGCTTTGACAACTACAGGATGACACATTCCCTTCTTTACAAACCTGCAGACTGTCCACCCTCCTAACCCTATACAAACCTTCTTGGTTTCTCCATAGTACTGACCAAATGCTACTTGACAACTACAGACTCAACAAAACAATATGTAAATTACAAATATTCCTTAACTCAAACTTGGAACAAACTCCCAACTAATCTATGCACTATCCAATCCATTTCAAAAGAGAATTGAAAAGCCACCTTGCAAACAGTCCTTCCTGCACCTGTCACCATCCTGCCTAACACATACTTACCTACTAATCAGATTATAACTATTTTTCTCTCACCTTATTGTAATATATCTTTATATAACTAATGCTGTAGTATCCTAGCTACACCACTGAGCAACTCAGTTCTTAACACCCATCTCCCATCTACTTCTTGCCTACTATATTCCCCACCCCTCCTCTCTCTTCTTATGACTGATTTCTTTCACTCTCTAGTTTTTCTTATATTTTTCCTCCATCTCTCTTTAATGTCACCCTGCTACTTTGTACCTCGTTTCTCCCTCTCTACCAACCTGATTATATTATTGAAATGTTTTGGGGTTTTATTTTCATCCTTCTGCTGCCCAATTTGCAAATCCTCATTTTTTAACTGTTCCTTAAGCTTAATTTTATCATTTGTTAATTTACATTATTGCATGAATATACATATATATGTATCCATCTTACTATATATGTATTTCTTAATTTTCCATTAGGGCATGCATTTTATTTATGTTTCTTATTACTTGAATGTAACTTTGTTATTGTCATCTCTGTGTGTGGAGCTTTTCTCCTCGGGTCTCCACTGAAAATGGGCCACGAGCCCAGTTGGACTAACCCAGTTAACAAAAGAAAAATAAGTAATAAATAAATAAGTCAGATGAAGCTTAAAGGATGCTGAAGAAAAATGTTGGTGATATTTGCGCTGTAACTTGCACACAGACAGATTCCGTGGTATTTATATTTTCAACTTTCAGTTATGTGTATTTTTCATATTTCTGTAAATATCTCAATAAATAAGCACTCAGAGGTGGGAGCTTTGCTGTCATGTAAAAGTTTGTTTGGCTAACAAAAGTGTTCTTACTGAGAATTCATGGCTAGGTTGTACAGTTTCCAAGATATGCCAATTAGTGAAACTTTACAGAAGATGTATGACGTTTGTGGTCATTGTTATATATTACAGTAATGACATGAAGACAGTGACTGCAGTGAGAAAGATTTCTTACTGATATTATCTTGTACTATTATAATAATGTTTATTGTTCACAAAAGGTTTTCATGCTTGTCTTATGTAAATTTTTTTTTTTTAGAAAATGCTCCGCAATGCACTGATGTGTGTAAGTTGCTAGAGTGTGACATTCCACAGCACAGAGGTGTTAATGGATAAGTGTGTGTGAGTGAGAGAGAGAGAGAGCAAGAGTCCATTCTGCAGTCGAGTGGTTAAAGATATGGTCCCTGAGAGACAGAGACAGAATAAAAATCCCTTCTGCACATAAAACTATTCAAGATGTTATTTTTGTAAGCAAAAACTTTCAGAATATATTTGCAGAATCAAAACTTGTGGTTTTCTGGCATTAAGAACTGCAGTCACAAAATAACAGCAGAGATTCCAGTCTCCGACACTATGTCCTTCTGGAAATGCAGAGTGTGTCATGGGGTAGTCTGCAAAATAAAAATAACAAAGAAGCTGAAAAGTAAGGTATACAACAGTAGTACAACCAGTGCTTCCATATAGCCCTGAAACCTGGACAGTAAATGCACAGCAAGTGTGGAAGCTTGAAGTATTGGATTTGGTGTCTGAGATGGATAGAAGGATGCACACTGTGGGACAGATGAAAAACATAAGGACATCAGAGCAGAAGCCAAAGTAGTATCAGGGTACAGTGTTTCTATTATATTCAGATGTTAAACAGTTATGTCCTGTCACCACATGTGAGTCAAATCAGAACCACTAGTACATTTTGTTACAAAAAAATGTAGTAAAGTTCTAAAAAAGAGACACAATGAGTTCAGGAAGTTTAGACAAGTTATACAAACATTTTTTTCAAAAGTGCATAGGAGTTTCAGATTCAGCAGAACAGGTTCCTGAGACATATCAGGCAGACCGTGAGGAGACTCTTAAACAACAGTTACAAGATGAAGAAAATAGATTAGCTGAACTGACAGAGACTGACTTCCTTCATACATTGGGAAAGAGTAGGAAACTACAGCTGATCTGTACAAAAGAAATATATTTTATAACATGTTTGTGTTTTGAAAATGGTTAAGCTTACATGGTAGAATGATAGGATCTGACAAATCATTCTCAAATGTTTACAACTTCCATTCAATTAAAGCAATGTATTTATCAGTACTACAGTAAAGTAGAGCATATGACTGACATTCTCATAGCATAGTCAAAAGGTAAACAAAACAGTTTTAATGTATAAAAATTAAATAAAAATAGTTAATAAGAGTAATGATTTAAAGTCACAAGACTGACATGCATGCATTTTCTTTTTATATAATACACAAGAATAACAAGGCAGACAACAGCAAATATAAATAATGTAAATATATAAATGTGTTTGTTAAGCTAATATCTATTTATTTTTTTACATTTTTTTTTATAATTGTATAGTAACACCACAACAAACAGTTAAAATTCTGAATTTTAAAAATAAATAAAATCACAGATGGTATTAGTCAAACAGTCTTTGTAAAATGAATGTCAGAACAGTTAAATAAATAAAAATACTGAAATCAAAAGTTAAAAAATATATATGATTAAAGGAAAAATGCTAAAAAGGGTTAACTGAAATGTGAGCTCAGACCTTCCTAAACTGGATGAATAGTTACAGGAAATGTTGAAAAGATAAGATAAGAAAAAAGACTGCTAGACAAGTGACTCTGAAAAATTTCTGACCATCAGCAACAATAGCCTGATCACCTGTTTTCTTGCTAACTGGTAAGACTTTTTTCTGTGTCACATATTTAGTGTGGATGATGTTAAATAGTTTGTATATTTCTTAGACAGTTTGTATATTTTTAGACAGTTTGGATGTTTAATTAGACAGTATGGATAGTAAATTGCAATGTTGGTATACACAGTATATTAGTAAATGTAAAACCTTAGTAGGGCAGGTTGATAGTAAGGCATTATGCAAATGTATTACAATATTTGACTGGTATCTCAAAGAAAACCATGTGAAATATGACAAATGTTTATTGTGTGCTTCAACAAAAATTGCATTTTGTGTATTATGCCATAAAAAAGTATTGCATCATATTGCTAAAAAATAGACTGTAAAGACAGATCTGTTCATGATAAAGAATTAACTAAGGGTACAGTGTTTCTATTATATTCAGATGTTAAACAGTTATGTCCTGTCACCACATGTGAGTCAAATCAGAACCACTAGTACATTTTGTTACAAAAAATGTAGTAAACTTCTAAAAAAGAGACATTCTATATAATGTGATAAAAAAATACATATCAGTATAAAATGTTTTGAGTATGTTTAAAAACAGAGGGAATTGTTAGATATTATGAATTTAAGGTTGAAATTAATTCTGTTCTAAATATGCTGAAAGAAAAAGCTTGCTTAAATGCAGAAATAGAGTTTAGTAATATGTGATCAGCAACCATACTAAATGACTGTGGCTTAAAAAAATAAGGAACTTGCTTATGAGTGTATTACGCACACACATCAAGAAAGCTGAACTTCTTACAGACATGACAAGAATGTAATCTGCTTTCACTGGACAACAGGACATGCTTTTCTAAGAAAGTTTAAAAATGTGCTTTTCTAATCCACAAGGCGTTTCCTTGAAGACAGTTTACTTATCAGCATTTATAGAATCCACAAGGCATTTTCTTGAAGACAGTTTACTTATCATCATTTGGACAAGAACAGATGTGTTAGCATTTGCGTCATCAAGCCAGTATCTTTCCAAAACCAAGAGGGTGTGTGTTTAACTAAAATATGTATAAAAAGTCTGTATTAAATATAGTTATGTTAGAGGTATGGTAGGGACACAAGTCCTGAGGTAAATGTTATATCTCTCACATCATCTGTACTATATGAGAAGTAAAGTTGGAACAGTACTTTTAAGCTGCAACATTTGTCCAGTTTGGTTTATTATAAAAGTTATTGGTTACTGCTCTTA